>NC_053028.1:253077830-253117553 GCF_003073215.2 Triticum urartu | reverse complement strand
GAATTCTTTTTACTCCTCAGTCCCTTCGTCGCTCTAGTGAGGCATCCTGACGTAGAGTTTTGACTCTTCTCTTCTCAAATTTCACTAAAAAAAATTTAGGATCACACGGGTATCTTGGAATTGTTCCGATGGTTTTGTGACGAGAACATTGTTCTAGTGCCTCCTGTCATTTAGGGGTTGTGGCAGTGTCCCGGGGAGTTGAGCTCCGAGGTGTTGTCGTCACAATTTTATCATTGCAGTTCTGGATGTAACACCCCGGACACACCCGCCGGTGGTCATTACTCCTGGTGGGATCTAGACTGTCCCCACAGATCAATACTAGTCTTTTCTGCGCACTTTGTCCTCACTCATGCGCACCCGGGAGCAACTTCCCGGTCGGTCATCCATCCTGACACTACTCCAAGCTGAGCACGCTTAACTTTGGAGTTCTGTCCGAATGGGCTACCGGAAAAGAAGGAATTCCTTATTGATATGAGTAGTCTATCATCCCTAATAAACCAGGCCATCACATACACCCCCACTCAGAGGAACCACGTCCTCGTCGGGCCACAGGAACGTTCCCTCTTGGCACAAACGTCTGTGCTTCCAGTCCGGTACATGTGCCATGTCGGGTGCCACGACGGGTCACAAACGTCATGAACAACATGACCACGCACCTGTCCGCAACCATCCGTGTAACCGCGAGGGTCGGCTCTGATACCAACTTGTAACACCCCGGACACACCCGCCGGTGGTCATTACTCCTGGTGGGATCTAGACTGTCCCCACAGATCAATACTAGTCTTTTCTGCGCACTTTGTCCTCACTCATGCGCACCCGGGAGCAACTTCCCGGTCGGTCACCCATCCTGACACTACTCCAAGCTGAGCACGCTTAACTTTGGAGTTCTATCCGAATGGGCTACCGGAAAAGAAGGAATTCCTTATTGATATGAGTAGTCTATCATCCCTAATAAACCAGGCCATCACACTGGAATACCTGAGTTTAGTTTTGCCAACATCGAAAATCTCTTTTATGCAGTTGTTGGTGAGATAACCTCGACGCCACCCAGTACTGGGGCGGGAGTTCAGGAGTATTGCCATAACTCGTATAACGGATGCTTTTCGAAGGTTGAGGTAGACGATTTCCAAAGGTTTCTTGGTTATGTGTTGAAGGATGGATACAGCTGGATGTAGGATTTGCTAGTTTTGGGTGAGATATTATGCTTCCCCTGTATCCCCAACACCTGATTGCATAACCGGAAAATTTCGGGAGTTTATAAGTGGGAATTCAAGTAGCTCTTAGGATATCTTTCCGACAGATGTATGATATGAAATGGGGTTCGACTTCTAGTGGTCCGCCTATCCACGGTTGGTCTTACAATGGTCTCGTTGTGTCTTAAAGAGTCCTTGGCTATGCCGACTCGGGGACGCTTCGTATGTCTTGTGCACTGCCTTGTACATGATGGTGCTGTACGATCGAGCCCGTGTAGGCCCCACCATGAAAACTTCGGATGAAATCTCTATCAGATGTTTGTTCCGGCTTATTTTGCAAGTCAATCCTTGTTTTGATTAGAGTTGTGGTATTCGAGTTGCTTCAAAGTCAAATGTTAATTCCATACCTTTTCCTATGCGGTGTTCTCATACCCCGATGTGAACACTAATCCTTCTCGATCATCGAGTTTTTCATGTCAATCCTTTTTAACCGGTGTGCTTCTCTTCAAGTGGATCCGATCATTGCAACATCGCAAGATCACCTCTCGGTTTTTTGTCAATGGTGTTTGTTTCATCCGTCCCCAAGTTGCCTTTGTTTTTCCCGCCCTCCCACCCTTGTTTCTTCAAGGACTCAGATTTCTTAATCAAGTATCCTTTGATTCATGTGAAGTCTCTCCATTCTTTCCTTCATATCCTTATCCGGTGATTCTCATGAAGATACTAACGGAGCTTCAAGTTCGTCACTCTTCACTTGTTTTCTTCTCGGACGGATACAATTCAAGCTTTTGGTGTTGATCATATCATTTCCCTTGTTTCAATATTTTCTCATACCGGTGCACCTCATATTCATTCACTTCTCGTTATTCAATTGTTCCGGAGTGCCGAAGATATCTCAGAAGGCTCGTCTTGTCATTCAAGATCTGCTCAACTTATCTCGAGGTTGTTATCTCATTCAAGCCATTTTAATTCAACCGGTGCATTCTCTCTTTTAAATCATTTCAACGGTGTTTCTCTTGAGTGGGCCCTAACCCACAGGTCTTTTCCCAGGATCTTACCTGACTTTTCTTATTTACCCGGAGCTATCCTTAAAATTCTTTTCGAAGTTTGACGTAAGAATGAACTGTCATCAGTCAAATGTTTGTTTCTCCAAGATCTTTCAAATTCTTTTCACCATTGGCTCAACATTTCCATTCTTCATTCCGGGGTGTCTCAACAATTCATGGTGGTGTTTCTCATCGTCATTCTCAGATTTGGTAGACCGAAGAAGAGTTTCTTTTAAATCTCGCCCCATTCTCTGCCATCCTCCCATAATTGTTTCGGTTGTGAGAATTTCTGTTCACCCATCCGGAGTAATTCAGGAGTCGTTTCAGTTTGATTCTCCGGAGCCATCATCTAAGATTTATTCATTCCAGCTTTCAGCTCTCATACTCTAAATCAAACCACTGCTTAAATCAAGGATTCTCTAATCAGCTCGTAATCTCTTTGTTCTTATGTATCTAAATTCTCTCAAGTATCCTCGTTCATTCCATAATTCTAACCGGTGTTCCTTTATCTTCCTTTCGGTCATTTTAATTCTTACGGTTGTTCGTGCAAGATTCCTCTTCTTTCGTTATCATATCAATTCATTCGTTGTTTCTATTCCACCGGTGTTTCGTTGAAGGCATTCTCAAGTTGGCGCGATATCTATCTTAATCTTTTCTACGAGAATAAGTAGTATGTCAAATCCGTTGCTTGTCATCAATTTAAATTGGTGAAGGATACGCATAACGTAATTCTTATTTTTGTTCATCCAAGGGATTAATTCCTTATTTCAGAGGTTCATCAAAATTCTTGGTTTCTTTTGCTCATCTTTCTTTCCCGGAGTTCCAAGCTCTAATTATCACGGAGATCCATCTAAATCATTGCAAGGATTCACCTTGTGTTTCCAACTTCTCTCTCCTTTCGTTTGATCATTCTTTCATTACCGGAGTTCTTCATGGATGTTGTACATGATGGTTCATGAAAGATTTAATTCCTTCTAGAAGTGTTCATCAATATTCTTTTCAGAGGAGCTCAAGCATTCTTTATCTTGTTATCCGGAGTGTAATTCTTTTCTTCCGTATCATTGGAGGTGGTATTACGTCATTCTTGATAATTTGAGTTCATGCTTCATGATTCACATATTGTTAAGAATGAGGTATTTTAAATCCATCAATCTCTTCAGTGGAGTTATATTGGGTTATATTTCACCTAAAGCCTTCCCTAAGGATTGTCGCTCTTATGGTGTTTACCAATGATCCAAGTTCTTCATTTATCCTCCCGGTGAAATATTTTCTCGTCTCCTTGTTCATACCAATCCAATTCTTTTTCCCGTGAGTGGCAGGTTGTCACCTCATAATTTGAGATGTATTCCATAACACCATATCAAGCGTATTCTTTTCGTTGTTGGTGTTCCAACAACTCCATTCGACCCTTCTCCTAAAGATGCCTTTTCAAACTCTTTTGTGGCAGAAGTTGGCCTTTTCTTCTCCATTCTTTTATTTCAATTATCTACCTTCTATTTCTTTCTCCCAGAGGCATTGTGTTGCTGCCCTCTTCAAACCTTCTTCTTGTTCTTGTCATGCTTATCCTTTTAACCGGAGTGTTGTGCCCCTTTGCTCAAGCTCTTTCATTTTATCAAGTCTTTCATCTCTTTTCAACTGGAGTGCTGTCCGAATTCATTCTTCCTTGTTTCTCTTTTCTAACGGAGTGTTTTTCTTCAAGTTATGTCACCTCCATTGCATTCTTTTCTAGAAATGGTTTAACCTTTGCAAGGTTCTTTGGTTTCACTCGTTTGTCAAAGAAGCAACTTAGTTTTACCTCTTCTATTTCTCTTCCGTTGTCCCTCCGGTGCCATTCTAGATCTCGGGACGAGATCCTCTCATAGTGGTGGAGTGTTGTAGCGCCCCGAGACTGATGTGCCAGGTGTCCTCCAGTTATTCGCTGTTGTTGCCTTGTCATTTCTTGTGTGTCATGCATTGCATATCATGTCATCATGTGCATTTCATTTGCATACATGTTCGTCTCATGCATCTGAGCATTTTCCCCATTGTCCGTTTTGCAATCTGGCGCTCCTATGTCCCCCGGTGCCCCTTTCTACCTCTTTTCGTGTGCGGGTGTTAAACATTTTCGGAATGGACCGATACTTGTCATGCGGCCTTGGTTTACTACCGGTAGACCGACTGTCAAGTTTCGTAACATTTGGACTTCGTTTGATACTCCAACGGTTAACCGAGGGACCGAAAAGGCCTCGTGAGTGTTGCAGCCCAACACCCTTCCAAAGTGGCCCAAAACCCACATAAACCTCCTCCATCATCTCGGTTGTTCAATCACGATCGCGTGGCCGAAAACCGCACCTCATTTGGACTATCCTAGCTCCCCCTACCTATAAATATGTGTATCCCTCCGAATTTCTCGCGCAGGCAAACCCTAGATCCAACTCCCTCCGCGCCGCAGGACATGTCCGCTCGCCGGCGGACGCGTCCATCCCGCCGCCACCTCACTCCGGCGAATGAGGCATCGCCACGTCACCCCGCACCGCTGCCTCAGCCAACCCTGTGCCGCCACCTATCGCGCCTCAGCTCCCTCGGCCGCCGCGGCCCGCGAGTGTCACATCCTAGCTAGTCATGCATTAGAGTGTTGCATCATGTCTACCTTTCATCAGAAACTTGAATTGGGGAAGACAGAAACCCCTGCACCCCCTCTGGAATCAACTAAGGTTTACTAAAAATATTTTCAATGAACCAGAAATGCCCTTCTAAAAAGTTCACTCTCTTTGTCTTGGGTTAGAACCTCTGGCAAAATTGGTGCACATTTTTCTAGGTCAACAGAAGGTCATTGAATTAAATCATATGTAATTTGCATTTGGGAATTTGAATGCTAGTAAATATTTTAAATGCTCTAATAATTCTGAAGAT
The DNA here is from genome assembly GCF_003073215.2 of Triticum urartu. NCBI lineage: Eukaryota > Viridiplantae > Streptophyta > Magnoliopsida > Poales > Poaceae > Triticum > Triticum urartu. Next base: position 253,112,425 of record NC_053028.1, on the reverse strand, counting down.
AAGTGTGGGCTGTTGGAAATATTCTAAACAGAGCCTCTGATTATTTTCAGGATTTTTAGAAGTGCCTAGCTATTTTTAATAAAGCCACAAACCTACAGAAAAATAGAAAACAGAAATTAAAAGAGAGGGAGAGAACTTACCTGGCCGCAGCCCATCAGCCGGACCACCTGGTGGCCCAGCGCTGTGCTGGCCCATGCCAGCCACCTACTTCGTCCCCGCCAGGCAGGCAGAGAGCTGACGCCGGTGAACGCGAGCTCGCCACGGCGCCAGCAGCTTGCCGCTTCGCGCACCTGGACGCTGGATAGGCTCCACGTCGCCGCCCTGACCTCATGGACACCTCACTCGCCCCTCTGCCTCTCTCCCTCGCTCTCCCGCACCATGGCCGACGCACCTGCTGCCGCACCACCGCCGTAGTCACGCCCTCCGTCGTCCCCGCGCCGAGCCACCGTGTCCAGAACCTCCGCCGCCCTCCACTCCTTCGAGCAAGCCGATCCCCGAGCGCTCGCTTGCCCCGCAGCCTCTGCAACAACCTCGCCCGACTCCGCCATCGCCCGAGATCCTCTTCGTCGTTGCCACCGCATCAGCTCGTCCCCGACCGCGCCCTCCATTCCAACGTGACCGCCGTGAGCTCAGCTACCTCCCCATCCTCTTCGTTTGCTTTCTCGTGCACCGTAGCAACTGCACGAAGCTTCACTGCACGCGCCATCGCCGAGCTCGTCGCCGACGTGTCTCCGGCCAACCACCGGCAACACCACCGTGTCCAACACACTCACTGCACCCCCAGGAGGCCGTAGCACCCCTCTGCGCCCCCTGCCGTGCCTCGGAACACCGTTTCCGTGCACGCCCGAACTCCGGCCGTCGCCTGGCTCGGCGTCGGCGTCATCTCCGGCCACCCCCGCACACACTGCTTGCTCCACTCGGCGCGCGAGTTCACCAGCAGCACGTAGATGCCCTCCGCCGGCCATTTGGTCACCGGAGGAGGAATCCCGACGCCCTCCGCCGCGTCTGTCCTCGCCGGCGGCTTAACGCCGGCAGGTTTGACCCGTTGACCTTGACTGGGTGGGCCCAGGTTGACTCCCCTAAGTCTATGACAAGTGGGCCCCCCTCTGCTAATTAACCCAGATTAGTTTTAACTAAATTTAGTTAGTTTAAATAACTGCTGACACGCGGGACCCACTGGTCAGGTTGACCTGGACATCCCCGTTGACCACTGACGTCACCCTGACGCACTGCTGACGCAATAACTAATTTCTGGATTTATTTTTATATAGAGAATTCCAGAAATTGTTGCAAACTTTAAAAAATCATAGAAATTAATTTGTCACTCCAAATGAAAAGATTTATATATGAATTTTGATCAGAAAAATTCAATCTATCCATTTGTAATGGTTTCATGCATGACAAAACAAGTTAACCTTGCTGGTTAAGCAAAATAAGATAATGCACTAATATGGCTATGTTAAATGAACTAACATTTGAATCTTTGATTCAAATGGGTTCATTCCTTTCTGTTTTAGCTTGCATTAGGCCAAGACACATTCATTTTGCCATGTCATAGCATGCATCATATTTTTGCATATTGTCATGTTTTGATTATGTTCGGTGTGTCTTTCGTGGTAGGTTCTGCCTCCGAGGATAACCCCGAATATTCGTCTGAAGGGAAGTACCCTACTACTACTACATCAGGCAAGCAGCCCCATTGATCATATCGATACAATCCCATGTTCTCGCCTCTGCTCTCATTTACTGCACTAAGACAACAACGTTTCAAACTGCTGTGTGCTACAGTAGTTGAACCCTTATCCTCTGCATGACCTGTCATTGCCACAGTAACTAGATGAAACCCACTAGCATGTGTAGGAGTTGATTGAGCCATGTATGTGTTTCCTACCTTGCTATGCCTGTTATGCTTAGAGTTGTGTCAGGTCTGGTTCATCTGGGTGATGGGCTAGAGTGAAATGATTATGTCGATAATGTGAGGGATGTGTTGAACATGTTTTGGTAAAGGTATCGATGAGAGGCCATTTAGGAGTACTGCTGGGTTGTTTCATTGAGGCCGTCCATAAGAACTGAGATCTGTATGCATGATTTAAGATTCAGGTACTACCACACATTGGGCCCTGAAATATGACCCCGCTCAACTTACTAACCCCTCTCGTCCTCTGTCTAGGAGTTGCAACTAGTTTCTGGTGTTTGTAGGTTATGTGTTGGCGGCCGTGCGTAGCGCTGACCCTAGGGGTGGGCTATGATGCGGTAGATACACCATGGCACGGTGTACCGAGTTGCCCGTTTGGTGTCTCGGGAACCCTGCACACATCGTTTGGGGCCGTTGAGGACACCCCGGCCGGATTTCCTTGCAGATGGAACCTGAATAGGCGATATACCTGGACTAGAGACTTGTGCGGTTAGTCAGGTCATGGTCTACACCCACGTCGGTTTTCGCTTGAAGTCTGCCGAGCACATGTCGTGTGAAGACGCTAAGTGGTGGAAACATGTGTGATGAAGTACACCCCTGCAGGGTATAAAACTATTCGAATAGCCACATCCGCAGTAAAGGACTACTTGGTTGCCTATACAGGTCATAGACAAGTTAATGGATACTACTAAAAGACTCAAGATAAGTGTGAGTACCGAGGATGGCCCTCTCGTAGGATGACGAGGGAGGATCCCCGGTGGAGTATTGTGTTGGTGATTAGTGGACTCGTGTGCGAAAACTATTTTACTAGTGGTGTCCCGTAGGATAGCTTAGCCAAGAGTCAAAGCTGGCTTGCTGCAATAACTCCACCACCTTCTTGAGAATGAGCATGTATAGTAGGTTCTGATGTAAGACTTGCTGAGTACCTTTGTACTCATGTTTGCTTAATTACTGTTATCAGACGACAACACCGCCCCCTCCAATGGGTTTTATGTAGATCTCGACGTTGATGAGTGACTTGCCACCCAGGTGGTGATCCTGGCCACGGAGGGCCCTATGTAGATAGACAGGCTTCGAGAAGCCTTCTTTCTTTCTAGTGTCTGTACTCAGACTATTTGCTTCCGCATTGCTTGTATGCTTGTATGACTTGAGTGTTAGGTCATGTGACCCCTACCTGTATGAACTTGTTATGTATGGCTCTCTAGAGCCTTTAAATAAAGTACTTGAGTTGTAGAGTTTTGTTGTGATGCCATGTTGTATTTGCACATATCGAGCATATTGTGTGTATGATTGAAATGCTTGGTATGTGTGGGATCCGACAATCTAGTTGTTTATCCTTGGCAGCCTTTCTTATGGGGAAATGTAGTCTAGTGTTCCTCAAGCCATAGTAGTCCGCTACAGCCCGGTTCACCGGAGTCCTGCTAGCCCAGCACTACTGCTCAGGACACTTGACTGGCCGGCATGTGTTTCACTTCGTTCCTATGTCTGTCCCTTCGGGGAAATGTCACGCGGTGACATCCGGAGTCCTGCCTAGCCTGCTACAACCCGGGTTCCCTGGAGTCCTGTTAGCCCAGTGCTACAGCCCGAATTCACTCGCTGATGACCGACATGCTCGATGTGATTCATGTATGTCTGTCTCCATAGGTCTGTGCCGCTTTGGGTTCACGACTAGCCATGTCGGCCCAGGTTCTCCGTCATATGGATGCTAGCGACACTATCATATACGTGATCCAAAAGGCGCAAACGGTCCCGGGCCATGGTAAGGCGACACCCGTGGGGATACCGTGCGTGAGGCCGCAATGTGATATGAGGTGTTACCAGCTAGATCGATGTGACTTGGAATCGGGGTCCTGACAACGTTGGCATTAGAGCCGGACTACCTGTAGGTTCGTTGAGCCAAACTGGTCGATGTCGAGTCTAGAAATGCTTTAGTTATATGTAGGGGAATTGATTGTGGGAGGGAACGTAAGGCTCCTTTACTCCTTTACCTTATGCCCTCTGATCTGTGTCATTCTCTTCTCTTTCTACGTGGGTTAAGGACTAGGCTCTCTTCTTCTGTCAGGTTCATGTGTTACTAATCCGTGGTAGCTTATAGGATTGTTGTTACAAGCCTCATTACAGTTTCTACTACTTTTAGTATGTTGCCAGTTGAATCAGAACCCTGATATGATGTTGTTGAGTGGTATTGCAAACTGTTGTGGATGTCTCAAATCTTTTTCTGAGCATTTACAGCCGTTATGCTGTCCAATTTTCCCTAGAAATTCTAATGTCTTTGCATTGTGGTTGTGCTTTCAGATGGCCACTCATGCTCAAAACCAAGTGGTTCGCCTGACCCGGTGCCTCGATGTGCCCGGTCATACTGCTATGTTATTCCGGGTAATGATCGAGATGGGTTACCGTTGGTATCCCGGATACACTGTCGAAGAGAAATTCCGAGACTTTAATCAAAGCCAATATTTCTGCACCGTCAGGATATTTCCTTCTTATCCTGGATCTACCGAGCCCCTCCACTGTTCCTATGGACTCAGGGTTACTGTTGAGATGGATGTACATGATGCTACCTATTCCATGATGACCATCATGCGAGTCTGGACTGGCCTGCTTCGGAACATCGACTTTCGTTATATGCCAGCTTCACTCCCGGGAGCACAAGGGTATCTCCAGGCTATCTATGCTGACGCCACACATGAGGACTCACTAACTCGCACCACTGCCGAGATGCTCGAGGATAAGGACCGAGAGAATTGGGCCTTGAGACTGGAGCTTTTCAACACCCGTGCTGATCATTGGGCCACTTTGACTCGGTTTGCACCTGCTATGCAAGCTGGATGTATGGATACAAGGGATCTGTATCCTATGAGATCGGCTCTGCCAGACATGGTGGATTGGCGTGATGTGGGAGGCATCACCCCACCCCGTGGTCCCCGCAAGCCACCGTTTGTTGGTCCAAGACCTCATCCTAGCCCCTATGGTCCACAAGCTCCTCAGGACCGTCTGTTCCCGGATGATCACGTTGAACTTCCAGGCTATGGAGGTGACTTCTATGAGGACTACTATGGAGCTGTCTGAGTTAGTAGTAGTATCACTAGTATTGTAATAGTTGTATCTCCACTGTCCTGCGTGACTTGTGGAATATGACTTAGTGTGTAATAAATTCCGGAGGTGTAGAAAAATAATGTATAGGAGCTTGGAATGCCTCCGATGAGATGTAACGTCTTTCATCATAGTTGTACTGTGGCCTGGGCTTGTACTAAACTATGTATGGTGTGTATGACCGTTGGTATATATATGGCAGTTCTATATTACCATGTCATATGGATGAACATCTCTGCATTCCGTGTTATCCATTACATTCTGCACTTCCTTGCTAAGTTGTGCCATCCTTATCTAAACCGTTGTCTTGTTTTCTCCTAGGATGGTCAACACCCGCAGCAACCCTGCTGCCCCGGAGCAGGGGGAAGCCAGTGCAGTTAGGGGTGAAAATCTGCCTCACCCTCCTTCTCTGGCCGAAGTGATGCTGGAGGCAGAAAGAAACAAGCGTGAAACTAACCGCTTGCTGGAGCGGATTGAGCAGAACACTACACGCCATCAGCGAAATGACTTGGTGTCAATCAATGACTTCATCAAGTTGTACCCACCAAAGTTTAACCATTCCGTCGAGCCCCTCGACGTGGATGACTGGCTTCGCAGGATCACCCACAAGCTACGTTCTGCCAACGTAGCCGAAGCTGATAAGGTTACTTATGCTGCCTATCACCTCGAAGGCCCTGCTAGCCTTTGGTGGGAAAATTTTGAAGCTATGCACCCGGTCGGCCAAATCACTACTTGGGCAGAATTCAGTGAGGCTTTCTGTGAGCATCACATCCTGGAAGGTCTCATAGATCGCAAGAGGGAAGAGTTCTGCAATTTCACCCAAGGAAGATTGACTGTGGATGCATATAGTCGTGAATTTGGGAATCTGCCACGATATGCTCCTGAAGAGGTATCCACCGACGCTAAGAAGCAGGCAAGGTTCCGCAAGGGACTTAGCCCTGATGCTCACGGAAAGCCTCACAAAATCATGAGTGCACCTCCTTTCAGAAGTTGGTCAATAAAGCCATCAGTGCTGAGACAGGCTAGTCTGACTATGACGCTTCACGCAAGCACTCTCGTGATTTTGGCTCTTCATCCGGCTCTAGATCTCAGAAGCGCCGGGTGTGGATTTCAAGCACGGCACTGCCACCCAGGTTCATTCCGAGGCCATCCTTTGAGGCGCCTTGTCCCAACCAGTAGTTTGCACCGCCCAAGCCCAATGGTGGCCCCGCTGCTAATGCTGCTCCACGCCCCAATGTTGTGACATGTTTCAAGTGTGGAGAGCCAGGTCACTATAGTCGAGAGTGTCCCCAGAACAACAACCCCAATCAGTCTAGAAATTCCGTTGGTCGTGGTAAGCCAGCGGGAAAGGCATTCTACGCTAAGCCGGTCACCACTGCACGTGGCCATGTCAACTATGTCTCAGCCGAGGAGGCTCATGAGGATCCTAATGTCGTCCTTGGTACGCTCCTTGTTAATTGCCATCCGGCATCTGTTCTTTTCGATACTGGAGCATCTCATTCATTCATATCTGAGAACCATGCTCGATTGCATAACACAACATTCCGTGACATGCCCATCTCCGTGGTAATTCAAACTCCGGGTTCCAAAGGCAAACTTCTAGAGTAAGCCATGGGAACGAAATTCTTGTTGATAGACTTGTCTTCCTTGCATCCTTAATAGCTCTCAAGTCCTCGGACATAAACATCATCTTGGGTATGGACTGGATGTCAGCTCATTACGCTAAGACTGATTGTGCCACTAGAACCGTTCAACTTACTCACCCATCGGGCAAGACAGCCAATGTCTTAACTCGAGTGGCCAAGCGCTAGCTTTACTCACTAAATGCCAACCCCCTTCCAGACCTTAAAGATATTCCGGTAGTCCGGGACTTTCCGGATGTCTTTCCAGAAGAACTGCCAGGTGTTCCACCTGACAGGGATGTCGAGTTTGTGATAGACCTTGTTCCAGGAACCGTTCCAATTTCAAGACCCTATAAGATGGCACCCTTAGAACTAGCCGAGCTTAAGAACCAACTTGATGAGTGCTTGAAAAAGGGTTTCATCCGTCCTAGTTCCTCTCCTTGGGCTTGCCCCATCCTCTTCGTCAAAAAGAAGGATGGAACGGATCGGATGGTTGTAGATTACCGACCTATCAACTTGGTCACTATCAAGAACAAGTATCCGCTTCCCAGGATCAATGATCTATATGACCAGCTCGCTGGATCCTCAGACTTTTCCAAGATGGATTTGAGGTTGGGCTACCATCAAATCAAAATCAGAAACGAGGACATTCCCAAAACGGCCTTTATTACTCATTATGGCCAATACGAGTACACCGTTATGTCCTTCGGTCTAACCAATGCCCCAGCCACCTTATCTCGGTTAATGAACTCGGTCTTCATGGAGTATTTGGATAAATTCATTGTAGTATACCTCGATGACATACTCATCTACTCCAAGAATGAAGAGGAACATGCCACACATCTAAGGCTGGTATTGACGAAACTTCGAGAGCATCGCCTTTATGCCAAATTCTCCAAGTGTGAATTTTGGTTGCCAGAAGTGACCTATCTAGGCCATGTAATCTCTGGTAAGGGTATTGCTGTCAATCCCGAGCGAGTTCAAGCCGTCCTTGTTGGACTCCACCTGAGACGGTCAAGCAAGTTCGGAGCTTCCTTGGCTTAGCGAGCTATTGCCACCGCTTCGTCGAGAATTTCTCCAAGGTTGCTAAACCTCTAAATGAACTCCTCAAGAAAGATAAAAAGTTTGATTGGACCCCACAGTGCGAGTTCAGCTTTCAGGAACTGAAAAGACGCCTGACATCTGCTCCCGTACTGGTACCACCAGATTTCTCCAAGGACTTTATTATCTATTGCGACGCCTCGCGACAAGGACTAGGTTGCATACTCATGCAAGATCGTCAGGTAATTGCCTATGCTTCACCGCAATTACACCCACATGAGGAAAATTATCCCACACATGATCTAGAGCTTGCAGCTGTAGTCCATGCACTTAAAACTTGGCGATATTACCTCCTCGGTAATCGTTGCGAGATCTTCACCGATCACCAAAGTTTGAAATATATCTTCGCCCAACCGGATTTGAATCTTAGGCAACGACGTTGAGTCGAGTTGATCTCGGATTATGACTTAGGAATAACTTACACCCCATGTTGTAACAACCTGATGTTACAACAAAGTCAACCACTTCTCCATGAGGAATTTCGTAAGCTTAATCTTCACATTGTTCCTCGAGGATTCCTATCCACCCTGGTGGCGAAGCCTAACCTTACGGATCAAATCATAACTGCCCAGAAACATGATAAGGGCATATCCCAGATTAAGGAAAACATCGCTAGCGGAGTTGCTAAATGTTTTTCCATGGATGAGCGAGTTGTTGTCTTCTCCGAGAACCGCTTGGTGGTTCCCAAGAAACAACATTTACGCCAGTTGATTCTTAAGGAAGCTCATGAATCCCCTCTCACCATTCATCCCGGTAGTACCAAAATATATCAAGACCTACGCCAGAGGTTTTGGTGGACTAGGATGAGGAGAGAAATTGATCAATACATTGCTGGCTGCGACGTCTGTCGTCGTGTTAAAGCAGAGCATCAACGGCCTGCTGGCACCCTTCAACATTTGGCTATTCCTGACTGGAAATGGGATAAATTCAGTATGGATTTCATTACTGGGTTTCCTAGGACCAAGAGGGGGAATAATGCCATCTTCGTCGTGATCGACCGTCTTTCCAAAGTAGCCCATTTCCTACCTGTTCGTGAGAGTATCACCGCTAGCCAGCTAGCTGATTTATACATCTCCCGAATAGTGTCTCTTCATGGTGTCCCATTGGAAATTAACTCAGACCATGGGAGTATCTTCACCTCTCGATTTTGGGAAAGTTTCCAAAATGCTATGGGAACTCGTCTCTCTTTTAGCACTGCCTTCCATCCTCAATCAAGTGGTCAATTAGAGCGAGTCAATCAAATTCTGGAAGATATGCTCTGAGCTTCTGTCATCTCATTCGGAATGGGTTGGGAGAAATGCCTTCCATTCGCGGAGTTTGCTTATAACAATAGTTATCAAGCTAGCTTGGGCAAAGCTCCTTTCGAAGTTCTCTATGGACGAAAATGTCGAACACCTCTTAACTGGTCAGAAACCGGGGAAAGACAACTCTTTGGCCTGGATATGATCCAGGAAGCAGAAGAGCAGGTTTGCGTTATTCGTGAGAAATTGAAAACGGCCCAATCTCGCCAAAAGAGTCAATATGACCGCAAGCATAAGCCTATGTCTTATGAAGTTGGCGAGAAGGCTTACCTTCGGGTTACACCTTTAAAGGGAACCCATTGATTCGGTATCAAGGGCAAGTTGGCTCCTCGTTACATTGGACCCTTTCGCATTCTTGCCAAACGAGGAGAAGTTGCCTACCAATTGGAACTACCTTCGCATCTTTCCAGAGTTCACGATGTCTTCCACGTTTCTCAACTCAGGCGTTGCTTCGCGGATCCTATCCGTGGAGTGAACCACGAAACGCTTGATCTACAAGATAACCTCTCATATCGGGAATATCCCGTTCGTATCCTTGATCAAGCCGAGCGTACCACTCGACGCCATAATATCAAGTTTCTCAAGGTTCAATGGTCACACCATTCCGAGCAAGAAGCTACTTGGGAAAGGGAGGATCGTCTTCGACTCGAGTACCCCACCTTCTTCCCGGCAGATTCTAAATCTCGGGACGAGATTCATTTGAGTGGGGGTGAGTTGTCACATCCTAGCTAGTCATGCATTAGAGTGTTGCATCATGTCTACCTTTCATCAGAAACTTGAATTGGGGAAGACAGAACCCCCAGCACCCCCTTTGGAATCAACTAAGGTTTACTAAAAATATTTTCAATGAACATGAAATGCCCTTCTAAAAAGTTCACTCTCTTTGTCTCGGGTTAGAACCTTTGGCAAAATTGGTGCATGTTTTTCTAGGTCAACAGAAGGTCATTGAATTAAATCATATGTAATTTGCATTTGGGCATTTGAATGCTAGTAAATATTTTAAATGCTCAAATAATTCTGAAGATAAGTGTGGGTCGTTGGATATATTCTAAACAGAGCCTCTGATTATTTTCAGGATTTTTAGAAGTGCCTAGCTATTTTTAATAAAGCCACAAACCTACAGAAAAATAGAAAACATAAATTAAAAGAGAGGGAGAGAACTTACCTGGCCACAGCCCATCAGCCGGCCCACCTGGCGGCCCAGCGCTGTGCTGGCCCATGCCAGCCAGCTGCTTCGTCCCCGCCAGGGAGGCAGAGAGCTGACACCGGCGAGCGCGAGCTCGCCACAGCGCCAGCAGCTTGCCACTTCGCGTGCCTGGACGCTGGATAGGCTCCACGTCACCGCCCCGACCTCGTGGACACCTCACTCGCCCCCTGCCTCTCTCCCTCGCTCTCCCGCAACATAGCCGACGCGCCTGCCGCCGCACCGCCGCCGTAGTCGCGCCCTCCGTCGTCCCCGCGCCGAGCCACCGTGTCCAGAAGCTCCGCCGCCCTCCACTCCTTCGAGCAAGCCGAGCCCTGAGCGCTCGCTTGCCCCGCAGCCTCTGCAACAACCTCTCCCGACTCCACCATTGCCGGAGATCCTCTTCGTCGTCGCCACCGCATCAGCTCGTCCCCGACCGCGCCGTCCATTCCTACGTGACCGCCGTGAGCTCAGCTACCTCCCCATCCTCTTCGTTTGCTTTCTCGTGCACCGTAGCAACTGCATGAAGCTTCACCGCACGCGCCACCGCCGAGCTCGTCGCCGACGTGTCTCCGGCCAACCACCGGCCACACCACCGTGTCCAACACACTCACTGCACCCCCAGGAGGCCGTAGCACCCCTCTGCGCCCCCTGTCGTGCCTCATAACGCCGTTTCCGTGCACGCCCGAACTCCGGCCGTCGCCTGGCTTGACGCCGGCGTCATCTCCGGCCACCCCCGCACACACTGCTTGCCCCACTCGGCACGCGAGTTCACCAGCAGCACGTAGATGCCCTCCGCCGGCCATTTGGTCGCCGGAGGAGGAATCTCGACGCCCTCCGCCGCGTCTGTCCTCGCCGGCGGCTTAACGCCGGCGGGTTTGACCCGTTGACCTTGACTGGGTGGGCCCAGGTTGACGACCCTGAGTCTATGACAAGTGGGCCCCCCTCTGCTAATTAACCCAAATTAGTTTTAACTAAATTTAGTTAGTTTAAATAACTGCTGACACGCGGGACCCACTGGTCAGGTTGACCTGGACGTCCCCGTTGACCACTGACATCACCCTGACGCACTGCTGACGCAATAACTAATTTCTAGATTTATTTTTATATAGAGAATTCCAGAAATTGTTGCAAACTTTAAAAAATCATAGAAATTAATCTGTAACTCCAAATGAAAAGATTTATATATGAATTTTGATCAGAAAAATTCAATCTATCCATTGGTAATGGTTTCATGCATGACAAAACAAGTTAACCTTGCTGTTTAAGCAAAATAATATAATGCACTAATATGGCTATGTTAAATGAACTAACATTTGAATCTTTGATTCAAATGGGTTCATTCCTTTCTGTTTTAGCTTGCATTAGGCCAAGACACATTAATTTTTCCATGTCATAGCATGCATCATATTGTTGCATATTGTCATGTTTTGATTATGTTCGATGTGTCTTTCGTGGTAGGTTCTGCCTCCGAGGATAACCCCGAATATCCGTCTGAAGGGTAGTACCCTACTACCACTACATCAGGCAAGAAGCCCCATTGATCATATCGACACAATCCCATGTTCTCGCCTGTGCTCTCATTTACTGCACTAAGACAACAACGTTTCAAACTGCTGTGTGCTACGGTAATTGAACCCTTATCCTCTGCATGACCTATCATTGCCACAGTAACTAGATGAAACCCACTAGCATGTGTAGGAGTTGATTGAGCCATGTATGTGTTTCCTACCTTGCTATGCCTGCTATGCTTAGAGTTGTGTCAGGTCTGGTTCATCTGGGTGATGGGCTAGAGTGAAATGGTTATGTCGATAATGTGAGGGATGTGTTGAACATGTTTTGGTAAAGGTATCGATGAGAGGCCATGTAGGAGTACTGGTGGGTTGTTTGATTGAGTCCGTCCATAAGAACTGAGATATGTATGCATGATTTAAGATTCAGCTACTACCACACATTGGGCCCTGAAATATGACCCCGCTCGACTTACTGACCCCTCTCGTCCTCTGTCCAGGAGTTGCAACTAGTTTCTGGTGTTTGTAGGTTATGTGTTGGCGGCCGTGCGTAGCGCTGACCCTAGGGGTGGGCTATGATGCGGTAGATACACCATGGCACGGTGTACCGAGTCGCCTGTTTGGTGTCTCGGGAACCCTTCACACATTGTTTGGGGCCGTTGAGGACACTCCGGCCGGATTTCCTTGCGGATGGAGCCTGAATAGGCGATAAACCTGGACTAGAGACTTGTGCGGTTAGTCAGGTCGTGGTCTACACCCACGTCGGTTTTCGCTTGAAGTCTGCCGAGCACATGTCGTGTGCAGACGCTAAGTGGTGGAAACATGTGTGATGAAGTACACCCCTGCAGGGTATAAAACTATTCGAATAGCCGCGTCCGCGGTAAAGGACTACTTGGTTGCCTATACAGTTCATAGACAAGTTAATGGATACTACTAAAAGACTCAAGATAAGTGTGAGTACCGAGGATGGCCCTCTCGAAGGATGACGAGGGAGGATCCCAGGTGGAGTATTGTGTTGGTAATTAGTGGACTCGTGTGCGAAAACTATTTTACTAGTGGCGTCCCGTAAGATAGCTTAGCCAAGAGTCAAAGCTGGCTTGCTGCAATAACTCCACCACCTTCTTGAGAATGAGCATGTATAGTAGGTTCTAATGTAAGACTTGCTGAGTACCTTTGTACTCGTGTTTGCTTAATTACTGTTTTTAGATGACAACACCGCCCCCTCCGATGGGTTTTATGTAGATCTCGATGTCGATGAGTGACTCGCCACCCAGGTGGTGATCCTGGCCACGGAGGGCCCTATGTAGATAGACAGGCTTCGAGAAGCCTTCTTTCTTTCTAGTGTCTGTACTCAGACTATTTGCTTCCGCATGTGCTTGTATGCTTGTATGACTTGAGTGTCGGGTCATGTGACCCCTACCTATATGAACTTTTTATGTATGGCTCTTTGGAGCCTTTAAATAAAGTACTTGAGTTGTAGAGTTTTGTTGTGATGCCATGTTGTATTTGCACATATTGAGCATGTTGTGTGTATGATTGAAATGCTTGGTATGTGTGGGATCCGGCAATCTAGTTGTTTATCCTTGGCAGCCTTTCTTATGGGGAAATGTAGTCTAGTGTTCCTCGAGCCATAGTAGTCCGCTACAGCCCGGTTCACCGGAGTCCTGCTAGCCCAGCACTACTACTCAGGACACTTGACTGGCCGGCATGTGTTTCACTTAGTTCCTATGTCTGTCCCTTGGGGAAATGTCACGCGGTGACATCCGGAGTCCTGCCTAGCCTGCTACAGCCCGGGTTCCCCGGAGTCCTGTTAGCCCAGTGCTACAGCCCGGATTCACTCGCTGATGACCGACATGCTCGATGTGATTCATTATCAATTGCCTCAAGATGCATTTTGGTTTGACCACCTGGAGTTCTAGTTATGTCGACCCAAGGTATGATCAAGGTTTCTACTGGGTGTCCTACCTTCAATGGGACGAACTACCCCTACCGAAAGAACAAGATGCGCATGCATCTTGAGGCAATTGATAACGATCTCTAGTACGTTGTGGAGAATGGTGTTCCCTCTGTCACTCCCACCATCAATGCTGCTGATGTGAAGAGATTCAAGCAACTCGATTCTCAAGCGAAGAATATCATATGTGGCTATGTGAGCAAAGGACAGTATGGCAGAGTGAGTGCTTTGGAGACAGCCAAGCTTATCTAGGACCTGCTGTCCAAGGTCAATGAGGGAGTCTCAACACAACGTGACTCTCGAGTTGACGTTCTTCGAAATATCTTCAACCACTTCAAAAGACTCGACAATGAAAATGTTCAGCAAACCTTCAATCGCCTCACTGACATCTCAAATGAGCTTCAAGCACTTGGTGCCAACGATATCACCGACCATGAGGTGGTGAAGAAATTGCTGAGATCGCTTGATTCCTCATTTGATACCTTGGCGTTGATGATACAAGAACGTGGAGACTATAAGTCACTTGATCCCGCTGATATCCTCGAGAGACTAAACACTCATGAGTTTTAGCTTGCTGAGAAGAGATATCACTATGGACCAAGCTATGGTAGATCACGGGCTCTGAAGGCCAAGGCGGTATCTGAATCTGATGGTGAAGATTGTGACAGCAGCCTTGGTGACCCTGAAGAACTAAGCCAGGAGCTAGCAATGCTCGTGAGCAAGTTCTCAAAACGTGGCCATTTTGATAAATCCTCAAGAGGTGGTGACTTGAGATCAGATTCCTCATACCATGATTACAAGAAGAGACTCTGCCATAAGTGCAAAAAACCTGGACACTACATTCAAGATTGTCCTCAATGGGAAAAGGAATCAAAGAAGAAGAAGAAGAATTACAAGGATTACAGTTCTGATGATTCAAAGAAGAAGAAGAAATCTTCAAAGTCTTCATCATCAAGACCCTCAAAGTCCTCATCTCACAAGAAGAGCAGCTCCAAGAAGGCTCGAGCATTCATTGGCAAGGAAATGGACTCTGAGGCTGAATCTGAAGAAAATGAGGAAGAGGAGGAATCTGAGGAGTCAGACTCTGGTGTGGCGAGCCTAGCCCTCGCAACTGCTTTCGTCATCAAGTCTATCTTCAACTCTCAAGAAATGGACCTCCCCAACACTACTGATGACGACGACGAGGACTACGCTCCCACCTATTGCTTCATGGCAAAAGGCTCAAAGGTACTCAAATATCCCTCCTCTGAAACTAGTGAGGATGAATCTAATGAAAACCTCAAACCCAGCTACTCTAAACTTGCTAAGATTTCTGTGAAACTGCAAAACGCTCTTGAAAAGGTTCAAAATATGCTAGATAAAAGCGATGATATGTTGGGTGAGGAAATGGATCGCACTAAAATCTTGACTGAAAATCTTCAAAGGCTCCAGTCCAGGTTTGACAATCTTCAAGGTCATCATAACACTCTCCTATCTGATCATGAGAAGCTTTCTTATGAATTTCTTCAAAGAAAGCAAGACCTTGAGCAGTTAAGAGTGAGTTATGAAGATCTTTAGAAGGAGCGTGATTCATTACTCGCTCAACAGATCAGCGCTACTCAGGATGAATTTGTTCCTCCATGTTTGAAGTGCATTGAACGTGAAACTGCTAATTCTTCACCTGAATGCTCAAATACTTCCATTGCTGCAAATTCTTCAACTGCCTCTGCTGTCACTAATTCCTCATCTGAGGACATTGCTAGTATCACTGACGATGATGGGTTGTAGGAATTGTATATGACAGGCATGTACAAAACGCTCAAAGGGCGTCAGGCTCTTTATGACGTGCTTAAAAAGCAGATCCTCGACAGGAACCCTAGGAAAGAGGGTATTGCCTTTCAGAGGAAAATCAATCCTGATGGGTGATAACCCACAAGTATAGGGGATCGCAATAGTTTTCGAGGGTAGAGTATTCAACCCAAATTTATTGATTCGACAAAAGGAGAGCCAAAGAATATTCTCAAGTATTAGCAGTTGAGTTGTCAAATCAACCACACCTAGAAACTTAATATCTGCAGCAAAGTGTTTAGTAGAAAAGTAATATGATAGTAGTGGTAACGGTAGAAAAAGGTAATGATAGAAAAATTAATGTTTTTGGTATTTTGTAGTGATTATAGCAATAGCAACGGAAAAGTAAATAAGCGAAGAACAATATATGGAAAGCTCGTAGGCAATGGATCGGTGATAGAGAATTATGCCGGATGCGGTTCATCATGTAACAATCATAACCTAGGGTGACACAGAACTAGCTCCAATTCATCAATGTAATGTAGGCATGTATTCCGAATATAGTCATACATGCTTATGGAAAAGAACTTGCATGACATCTTTTGTCCTACCCTCCCGTGGCAGCGGGGTCCTAGCGGAAACTAAGGGATATTAAGGCCTCCTTTTAATAGAGTACCGGACCAAAGCATTAACACATAGTGAATACATGAACTCCTCAAACTACGGTCATCACTGGTAAGTATCCCGATTATTGTCACTTCGGGGTTAACGGATCATAACACATAATCGGTGACTATAGACTTGCAAGATAGGATCAAGAACTCTCATATATTGATGAAAACATAATAGGTTCAGATCTGAAATCATGGCACTCGGGCCCTAGTGACAAGCATTAAGCATAGCAAAGTCATACCAGCATCAATCTCAGGACATAGTTGATACTAGGGTTCAAACCCTAACAAAACTAACTCGATGACATGATAAATCTCATCCAACCCATCACTCTCTAGCAAGCCTACGATGGAATTACTCACGCACGGCGGTGAGCATCATGAAATTGGTGATGGAGGATGGTTGATGCTGACGATGGCGACGGATTCCCCTCTCCGGAGCCCGAAACGGACTCCGGATCAGCCCTCCCGAGAGGTTTTAGTGCTTCGCGGCGGCTCCGTATCGTAAAACGCGATGAATCTTTCTCCCTTATTTTTTCTCTCCGAAACCAAATATATAGAGTTGGAGTTGAGGTCAGAGGACCTCCAGGGGGCCCACGAGGTAGGGGGCGCGCCCCCCACCCTCGTGGCTAGGGTGTGGGCCCCTATTCTTCATCTTTTGCAAGGATTTTTTATTATTTCTGAAAAGATGTTCCGTGAAGTTTCAGGTCATTCCGAGAACTTTTGTTTCTGCACATAAATAACACCATGGCAATTCTGCTGAAAACAGCGTCAGTCCGGGTTAGTTCCATTCAAATCATGCAAGTTAGAGTCCGAAACAAGGGCAAAAGTGTTTGGAAAAGAAGATACAACGGAGACGTATCAACTCCCCCAATCTTAAACCTTTGCTTGTCCTCAAGCAATTCAGTTGACAAACTAAAAGTGATAAAGAAAAACTTTTACAAACTCTGTTTGGTCTTGTTGTTGTAAATATGTAAAGCCAGCATTCAAGCTTTCAGCAAAGATTATGAACTAACCATATTCACAATAACGCATAAGTCTCATGTTTACTCATATCAATCGCATAATCAACTAGCGAGCAATAATAATAGATCTCGGATGACAACACTTTCTCAAAACAATCATAATATGATATAACAAGATGGTATCTCGCTAGCCCTTTCTGAGACCGCAAAACATAAATGCAGAGCACCTTTAAAGATCAAGGACTGACTAGACATTGTATTTCATGGTAAAAGAGATCCAGTCAAGTCATACTCAATGTAAACTAACAGTAATGAATGCAAATGACAGCGGTGCTCTCCAACTGGTGCTTTTTAATAAGAGGATGATGACTCAACATGAAAGTAAATAGATAGGCCCTTCGCAGAGGGAAGCAGGGATTTGTAGAGGTGACAGAGCTCGGTTTTGAAATAGAGGTGAATAAAATTTTGAGCGGTATACTTTCATTGTCAACATAACAACCAAGAGATGGCGATATCTTCCATGCTACACACATTATAGGCGGTTCCCAAACAGAATGGTAAAGTTTATACTCCCCCTCCACCAAGAAGCATCAATCCATGGCTTGCTCGAAACAATGAGTGCCTCCAACTAACAAGAGTCCCAGGGGAAGTTTTGTTTGCAATTATTTTGACTTGATTTGCATAAAGCATGGGACTGGGCATCCCGGTGACCAGCCACTTTCTCGTGAGTGAGGAGCGGAGTCCACTCCTCTTGAGAATAACCCGCCTAACATGGAAGATACGGACAACCCTAGTTGATACATGAGCTATTCGAGTATACAAAACAGGATATTTATTTGAAGGTTTAGAGTATGGCACATACAAATTACTTGGAACGGTAGGTAGATACCGTATATAGGTATGTCACACCCTAGCTAGTCCATGCATTAGAGTGTGCATCATGTTTAATTTCTTCTTAAATTTGAATTGGGGAAGACAGAACCCCCAACATACCCCCCCTGGAAACAACTAGGGTTTACTAAAAATATTTTCAATGAACCTGAAATGCCCTTCTAAAAAGTTCACCCTCTTTGTCTTAGGTTAGAACCTCTGACAAAATTGGTGCACATTTTTCTAGGTCAACAGAAGGTCATTGAATTAAATCATAAGTATTTGAATTTGGGCATTTAAATGCTATAAAATAATTTAAATGCTCAAATAATTCTGGGAATAAATGTTTCCTGTTGGAAATAATCTAAACAGAGGCCACATTTATTTCCAGGATTTTTGGAAACGTTTTAGTATTTTATTTAAAGCTAAACAGTTGCAGTTAAATAGAAAACAGAAACAAAAATCAAAAAGAGAGAGAAGAAAGCCCACCTGGGCCTTACCTGTGCTGGCCCAGCCACCTGGCTCGGCCCAGCCTGCTGGCGCTGCCAGTCGTCGTCCTCCTCGCGTCAGAAGGACGCGGAGCACGTGGCCGGCGCCCGCGGCCACACGCCGGCCACTTCCTGCTTCCGCCGACGCCCGGGAGACGCCCTGAAGTGCCACGCGACCCCCACGTCTCCCTCTCGCACTCGCTCACTCTCCCCCTCGTCTCCCTCTCTCTCTCCCGTGACGGCCGAGCGCGTACCTCGCCGCCGTTCGCCGTAGTTGCCACCACAGACACCCCCTCGCCCCTCCGACGAGCCCATTAGCTCCGCCTCGACTCCCTCGTCCTCCCACCGAGCCACGCATCGCCGGAGGCCCTGTATCGCCGCCTTCGCCCTCGTCTTCAACCTCGGGCACCTGAGCCATCTCCGGTCGAATTCGCCGCCGCCAGGACCTCCCCAAGCCCGCTGACCCCCTCTCCGACTCCGCTGTGAGCTCCTCTTCCTTTCCCCCTAGTTCCCGTGCTCGATTACGCCTCGTAGCCACGGCTCCCTCCGAGCCCGAGCGCTCCTCGCCGCCGGCCATGACGCTGTCGTGGCTACGGCCGTGTAAGAACGCGTCCGAGCGCCTCACCATGCTCAGTGCAGCACCAGGAACCCGTAGCCACCCCCCAGTTCTCCCTCCCATGCACCGTAGCGTCGATTCCGACCTCGCCCGAACTCCGGCTGCCGCCACGAGCTCGATCCCGGCAAGCTCGCTCCACCCCAGCTCCTCCCACTTGCCCCACTAGATGCGCACGAGCCCCAGCTACGCGTAGCACGTCTCCGCTGTCGATTTGGTCACCGGAGGACCAAATCCGAAGCCCTCCGCTGTCTCGGGCCTCGCCGGTGTCGAGCCGCCGGCGAGTTGACCCAGTTTGACCCTTGGGTGGGCCCAGGAAGACCCCCCTGAGTCTATGACACGTGGGGCCGGTCGGCTAACTAAATTAGGATTAGTCTTAGTTAATTTTAATTAAATCAGTCACTGACATGTGGGCCCAGGCCCCACTGACAGCTAATTAGTGTTAATCTAATTTTCCTAATCAGCTGAGAGGCTGACAGAAGGGGCCCACCAGTCAGGTTTGACCTGGGCTGGCGCCTTTGACCTGCTGACGTCACCCTGACGCAATGCTGACGCAGTAATGCATTTTCTGGATTTATTATTATACAGGAAATTCCAGAAAATAGTTCCAACTTCAAAAATTCATAGAAATTCAACCATAGCTCCAAATGAGATAAATTATATATGAAAAATTATCAGAAAAATTCAATCTATCCATCTGTAATTGTTTCATGCATGACAAAACAAGTTTACCTTGCTGTTTAAGTAGAATAAGGAAATGCACTATTAAGGCCATGTTTAATGAGCTAATATTTGAATCTTTGATTCAAATGAGTTCATCCCTTTCTAATATAACTTGCATTAGGCCAAGACACAATCATATTGCCATGTCATAGCATGCATCATATTGTTGCATATCGTCATGTGTTGATTGTGTTCCGATGTGTTCTCCGTGGTAGGTTCTGCCTCCGAGGATATTCACGAGTATCCAACTGAGACAACAACGTTTCAAACTGCTGTGTGCTACGGTAGTTGAACCCTTATCCTCTGCATGACCTGTCATTGCCACTGTAACTAGATGAAACCCACTAGCATGTGTAGGAGTTGATTGAGCCATGTATGTGATTCCTACCTTGCTATGCCTGCTACGCTTAGAGTTGTGTCAGGTCTGGTTCATCTGGGTGATGGGCTAGAGTGAAATGTTTATGTCGGTAATGTGAGGGATGTGTTGAACATGTTTTGGTAAAGGTATCAATGAGAGGCCATGTAGGAGTACATGGTGGGTTGTTTCATTGAGGCCGTCCCTAAGAACTGAGATCTGTATGTGTGATTTAAGATTCAGCTACTACCATGCATTGGGATCCTTAATTGACCCTCTCGGTTTCTTAACCACCCTAGTACTCTGTCCAGGAGTTGCAAATACTTTCTGGTGTTTGTAGGTTATGTGTTGGCGGCCGTGCGTAGCGCTGACCCTAGGGGTGGGCTATGTTGCGGTAGATACACCGTGGCACGGTGTACCGAGTCACCCGTTTGGTGTCCCGGGAACCCTGTTCACATCGTTTGGGGCCGTATGTGGAAACCTCGGGTGGACTCCCTGCGGATGGAACCTGGATAGGCGATAAACCTGGACTAGAGACTAAAGTGTTTAGGTAGGCCGTGGCCAACACCCTCGCTGGGCTTCCGCTTGAAGGTTGCCGAGTACATGTCGTGTAAGTGGCGGTAAGTGGTGAAAGCGTGTATGAAGAAGTACACCCCTGCAAGGTACAAAACTATTCGAATAGCCGCGTCCGCGGTAAAGGACTACTTGGTTGCCTATACAGTTCATAGACAAGTTAATGGATACTACTAAAAGACTCAAGATAAGTGTGAATACCGAGGATGGCCCTCTCGTAGGATGACGAGGGAGGATCCCCGGTGGAGTATTGTGTTGGTGAGTAGTGGACTCGTGTGCGAAAAACTATTTTACTGGTGGAGTTCCGTAGGATAGCTTAGCCAAGAGTCAAAGCTGGCTTGCTGCATTAACCCCACCGCCTTCTTGAGAATAAGCAAGTACAGTAGGATCTGATGTAAGACTTGCTGAGTACCTTTGTACTCATGTTTGCTTATTTATTGTTTTCAGACGACAACACTGCCCCCTCCGATGGGTTTTATGTAGACCTTGACGTCGACGAGTGACTAGCCACCCAGGTGGTGATCCTGGCCATGGAGGGCCTATGTAGTTAGACAGGCTTCGAGAAGCCTTCTTTCTTTCTAGAGTCTGTACTCAGACTAGTTGCTTCCGCATGTGCTTGTATGTTTGTATGACTTGAGTGTTGGGTCATGTGACCCCTATCTGTATGAACATGTTATGTATGGCTCTCTGGAACCTTTAAATAAAGTACTTGAGTTGTAGAGTTTTGTTGTGATGCCATGTTGTATGTACTCATATCGGGCATATTGTGTGCATGATTGAAATGCTTGGTATGAGTGGGATCCGACACTCTAGTTGTTGATCCTTGGCAGCCTTTCTTATGGGGAAATGTAGTCTAGTGTTCCTCGAGCCATAGTAGTCCGCTACAGCCCGGTTCACCGGAGTCCTGCTAGCCCAGCACTACTGTTCAGGACACTTGACTGGCCGGCATGTGTTTCACTTCGTCCCTATGTCTGTCCCTTCGGGGAAATGTCACACGGTGATTTCCGGAGTCCTGCCTAGCTTGCTACGGCCCGGGGTTCCCCGGAGTCCTTTTAGCCCAGTGCTACAGCCCGGAATCACTCATTGATGACCGACATGTTCGATGTGATTCATGTATGCCTGTCTCCATAGGTCTGTGCCGCTTTGGGTTCACGACTAGCCATGTCGGCCCGGGTTCTCTGTCATATGGATGCTAGCGACACTATCATATACGTGAGCCAAAAGGCGCAAACGGTCCCGGGCCATGGTAAGGCGACACCCGTGGGATACCGTGTGTGAGGCCGCAAAGTGATATGAGGTGTTACCGGCTAGATCGATGTGACTTGGAATCGGGGTCCTGACAGCGTAGGTATGGTGGACTCATATGGAACAACTTTGGGGTTTATGGAGTTGGATGCACAAGCAGTATTCCCGCTTAGTATAGGTGAAGGCTAGCAAAAGACTGGGAAGCGACCAGCTAGAGAGCGACAACAGTCATGAACATGCATTAAAGTTAATCAACACCGAATGCAAGCATGAGTAGGATATAATCCACCATGAACATAAATATCATGAAGGCTATGTTGATTTTGTTTCAACTACAGGCGTGAACATGTGCCAAGTCAAGTCACTTAAATCATTCAGAGGAGGATACCACCCTATCATACCACATCACAACCATTTTAATAGCATGTTGGCACGCAAGGTAAACCATTATAAGCTCCTAGCTAATCAAGCATGGCACAAGAAACTATGATCTCTAGTTGTCATTGCAAACATGTTTATTCATAATAGGCTGAATCAGGAATGATGAACTAATCATATTTACAAAAACAAGAGAGGTCGAGTTCATACCAGCTTTCTCATCTCAATTAGTCCATCATATAATCATCATTATTGCCTTTCACTTGCACGACCGAATGATGTGGATAATAATAAGAGTGCACATGCATTGGACTAAGCTGGAATCTGCAAGCATTCAATAAACAGGAGAAGACAAGGCAATATGGGCTCTTTTGTCAGATCAACAATAATGCATATAAGAGCCACTTCAACAATTTAATTATGGTCTTCTCCTATCGACCCCCAAAGAAAAGAAAGAAATAAAACTATTTACACGGGAGAGCTCCCAACAAGCAAAAGAAGAAGAGGAAATCTTTTTGGGTTTTCTTTTTAATTACTACTACAAGCATGGAAAATAAACTAATTAAAAGCTACAACTAATTTTTTGGTTTTTCTTAAGATTTATTAAACACACAAGAAAAAGGCATAAAAGGGAAATAAACTAGCATGGATGATACAATGAAAAAGTATGAGCACCGACATCTAGCAATGAGTGTGTGAACATGAATATAATGTCGATGAGAAATACGTACTCCCCCAAGCTTAGGCTTTTGGCCTAAGTTGGTCTATGGCCACGGCTGGCCTGGCAGATATCCATAGTAATAGTTGGGGTCGTACTGAGATGAAGAAGACTCTGATTGCCACTGGTTGGTAATCATCTCCGGATCCCAATGGTAATTAGACTGTCGTGGAGGATCAACTTGTGGTTCCGACTCTGGCTCTTTGGCTGATGTAGGGTTCCGGTAGGCGTGAATAGCCTCTAACGGAACAAGGTACTGGCCTGCAGATAAATCAAACAAGGAAGGAGCAGGTAGGGTAATAGTCTCAGGATGATGTTTATGAAAGAACAATTTGTATTTAAGCTCCCCTTCCCTATTCTTAACAATAAAGTCGTGTGCCACCATACTCTTATAATCTAAATAAACGCGGGGCAGCAATTTTTCTTCCTTCTCATAATGCATACTAGGTATGTTAAAATGTGTAGCTAGACGTGAAGCATAGATGCCTCCAAAGATGGGGCCCTTTGTACAGTTCAGACTTAACCGTTTAGCAATAATACCGCCCATACTAACAGAGTTATCACTGAATAAACCGTGGAACAAAATAATAATATCAGGAACACTAAGGTTTCCACAGTTTCCACGACCAATTAAGCAACGACTAGCAAATATTGCAAAGTAGCGTAAAACAGGAAAATGTATGCTAGTGATTCGTGCATCGGAAACCTTCCTCGTTTCCCCTACAGTGATGGTATCAATAAACCCATCCACATCGCCACGATGTGGTTCCTCTGTAGTGCCCCTGAAAGGGACCAAACAAACCCGACAAAAATCATAAAGTGACATCTCCTTATGCTAATCATATAAATAAAACTCAACCGTAGGTGGTGAGCTCCTAGAATGGAAATGAAAGTTTTGCACAAAGATATTTGTGAGTAAGAGATATTGTTCGCATTGGTCATGGAGGAAGGCGGTGAGGCCTGCATTCTCATCCAATTCATAAAAATCATCATAAATCCTGGCTGCTCTCAAGAAATCATCGGAAGGCCATTCACACGGCTGAACCTCCGTGGTGCGAGGTAGATTATACTTGGGCTTCTCTGCTTTTTCATTTTGCTTTTCCTTCGAGCTTCGGCTCGATGAGCCCCTCAAAAATCTCTTCATTATATTCTGAAAAATTCTGAAATTTTTAGTAACCTCAAAATAAAAGTGAACCAAACTCAATAAAATTGATAGGGACTACTACAAGTGCCTAGAGCCTATATCATGCATCAAAACTACTTTTGACCATATAAATTTGACATGCAAGCTCAAGAACAGGGTCACCTAAGCAGCAAAAATTTGCAATGAATAAATCACTAGAACAAAAACTAATTGGACCAATGGAGGAGTCACATACCAAGGAACAATCTCCCCAAGCATTTTTGTGAGAGGTGCTTTGAGCAAGGAGATCGAAAATGGCAGCAAAATGAGCTTGGACTCGGGTTTGAGCTGGATATTCGTGTTTGTGGGAGGAAGAAGGAGTGTGTGGGTGCAGGAATAAGTGGAGGAGGGCCACCATGGGCCCACGAGGCAGGGGGTGCGCCCAGGGGGGTAGGGCGCGCCCTCCACCCTCGTGGCTAGGTGGATGCCCCTCCTGCTGTGTTCTCGGTGCCAAATATTCTCAAATATTCCAGAAAAAATCATATTTAAATTTCAGGGCATTTGGAGAACTTTTATTTTCGGGGTATTTTTATATTGCACTGATAATTCAGATAACAGAAAGAAAAATACTATTTTTATTTTATTTAATATAAATAATAGAAAGTAAAAGGAAGGTACAGAGAGTTGTGCCTTCTAGTTTCGTCCATCTCATGCTCATCAAAAGGAATCCACTAACAAGGTTGATCAAGTCTTGTTAACGAACTCATTCCGAATAACATGGAACCGGAGAAATTTCGAATAACACTATGTTACCTCAACGGGGATATTCACGTCCCCAACAATAAGAATATCATATTTCTTCTTGACAGTAGGAAGAGGAAATTCAAAACCTCCAAATATAATTGATAGAATTTTTCCAATAGAGTTGATACTATGATCTTGAGGTTGTTTCCTCGGAAAGTGTACCGTATGCTCATTACCATTAACATGAAAAGTAACATTGCCTTTAGTGCAATCAATAACAGCCCCTGCAGTATTCAAAAAGGGTCTTCAAAGAATAATAGACATACTAGCGTCCTCGGGAATATCAAGAATAACAAAGACCGTTAAAATAGTAACGTTTGCAACTACAACAGGCACATCCTCACAAATACCGACAGGTATAGCAGTTGATTTATCATCCATTTGCAAAGATATTTTAGTAGGTGTCAACTTATTCAAATCAAGTCTACGATATAAAGAGAGAGGCATAACACTAACACCGGCTCCAAGATCACATAAAGCAGTTTTAACAAAAAAATAATGGAGCATGGTATAGTGGGCACTCCTGGATCTCCAAGTATCCTTGGTATTCCACCCTTAAAAGTATAATTAGCGAGCATGGTGGACATTTTAGCTTCCGGTATCTTTCTTTTATTTGTAACAATATCTTTCATGTACTTAGCATAAGGATTCATTTTAAGCATATCAGTTAATCGCATACGCAAAAGATAGGTCTAATCATTTCAGCAAAGCGCTCAAAATCCTCATCATCCTTTTTCTTGGATGGTTGAGGAGGAAAAGGCATGGGTTTCTGAACCCAAGGCTCTCTTTCCTTACCATGTTTCCTAGCAACAAAGTCTTCCTTATCATAACGTTGATTCTTTGATTGTGGGTTATCAAGATCAACAACAATTTCAATTTCTATATCATTATCATTGCTAGGTTGAGCATCAACATGAGCATTATCATTAGTGTAAGTGCATCTAGTGCCCCTTAGTGATTTTGGTGTATTGAAGACTTATAGGTTAAGGGACTAATGCGTTTGTGAGTGTACACAGGTCTATAAGTCTATGAGGAGTTTGATGTTTATAGAGAAAGTCGACCCCTAAAAATGAAATTCTTTGACTGAAGACTTTGGATTTCTGAAGACTTTCTAAAGACTTTGAAAGTGAAGAAATTGGTGTGACCTTGAAGACTTGGTATTCATTCGAGGAACATGAAGCGTGAAGACTTTTGTTTTCGTAGTTTCATTTTCTCTTTGTTGAGTCATAGGAAACACCATACTTTTAAAGGGGGTCGAGGAAATACTAAGGAAAATTTTCCATGTGATGCTCAACTCAAAATCTTACACCTACCAATCCCTTCGAGTGAAGCCATTAGAAATCTCATACAGTCCAGTCATATTCTTCAGTGAAAGAGACAAAGTTCTTCTGGTCTCTGAGGAATTTGTTCTGACTGAGGAGTTAGGAATTTTCTAGTGCGGATTGCCTGCACAATGAGGAACATGATAGCCCTGAGGATTTTGCTACTCAAAATTCCGACCGTTGTTGTGCTATGCGCTAGCTGTCCCAAAATATCTATCCACCTAATGGTCATATCATTGAAGGGCATTTATTTCTTATCATGTCGGGATGCTCCCTAGGCTATAAATAGCCGCCCCCTACAACCACTAGCTGGTTGGCTGCTCCGAGAGAAACTGACACTTGTCATTTGAGAGCAACCCATCCTCCGAGGACTTTGAGCGAAAATTATCAAGTGAGGAAAACCCAAACCCAAACACCTACAAACCCCAAGTGATTGAGCATCACTAAAGAGATTGATCCTGCATGGATCCGACGCTTGTTACCTTTGAAGACTGTGCTTCTTCCAGACGGTTAGGCGTCAAGGTCTAGAGCATCCAAGAGGAATTGTGGATCGCCGAGTGACCAAGTTTGTGAAGGTTCGGAAGTCACCTGAAGACTTACCATGAGTGATTGGGCGAGGTCTGTGTGACCTTAGCTCAAGGGGAATACGGTGAGGACTGAGTGTCTTGAGCTGCATGTTGAAGACTGGGTGTCTGGGACTGTGTGTCCTCAGGTTTAAATACCTAGCCGCCCTTACTAGACGTACAACTGAGACAATAGTTGGAAGTGGTCTACCAAACCTTTGTCTTCACCAAGCTTACTGGTTCTATTTCCTCAACTCTTTCATTTCCTCATAACTGTGTTGAGTGCTTGTTCATATCAGTGCTTGAAGACTTTGAC
The DNA here is from genome assembly GCF_003073215.2 of Triticum urartu. Classification (NCBI taxonomy): domain Eukaryota; kingdom Viridiplantae; phylum Streptophyta; class Magnoliopsida; order Poales; family Poaceae; genus Triticum; species Triticum urartu. The sequence continues at coordinate 253,085,251 of NC_053028.1, read as the reverse complement.
TGAAGATGTTCTCAAATTCCTCAGTTCAATTTCTTCAGCCTGTTTGCCTTCATCCTGTGTTGTCCTGTGATTACGCTTCATGTACTCTATGCTTGTCTTCATTTCTTCATGATGACTCTGCTTGTGTTCTGTTATGTTTACTTTTGAGTACTTATTCCGCTGCTAGTCGTTCTTCGCTAAGGAATTTCCTCACCTATAAATTCCTCAATGAAGAATTCATAAAAATCGTCTATTCACCCCCCCTCTAGTCGATATAACACACTTTCAATTGGTATCAGAGCAAGGTACTCCCTTGTTCTATGTGATTTTGGTTTAACCGCCTGGAGTTTAGTTATGTCGACTGCAGGTATGATCAAGGTCTCTGCTGGGTGTCCTACCTTCGATGGGACGGACTACCCCTACTGGAAGAATAAGATGTGAATGCATCTTGAGGCAATTGATAATGATCTCTGGTATGTTGTGGAAAATGGAGTTCCCTCAGTCTCACCTTCTCTGAATGCTGCTGATGTGAAGAGATTCAAGCAACTCGATTCTCAAGCGAAGAATATCATATGTGGCCATCTGAGCAAAGGACAGTATGGGAGAGTGAGTGCTTTGGAAACTGCTAAGCTTATCTGGGATAGGCTGTCCAAGGTGAATGAAGGAGTCTCAACACATCGTGACTCTCGAGTTGATGTTCTTCGCAATCTCTTCAACCGCTTCAAAAGACTCGACAATGAAAATGTTCAACAAACCTTCGATCGCCTCACTGACATCTCAAATGAGCTTCAAGAACTTGGTGCCACTGACATCACCGACCATGAGGTGGTGAAGAAATTGCTGAGATCGCTTGATTCCTCATTTGACACTCTATCATTGATGATACAAGAATGTGCTGATTACAAGTCACTTGATCCCGCTAATATCCTCGAGAGGCTAAATACTCATGAGTTCCAGCTTGTGTAAAATAGAGATATCTATGGTTCAAGCTATGGCAGATCACGTGCACTGAAGGCGAAGGCAGTATTTGAGTCTGAAGATGAAGACTCTGGTAGCAGCGTTGGTGATCCTGAAGAACTAAGCCATGAGCTAGCACTGCTCGTGAAGAAATTCCAGAAGTTCTCAAATGTGGTCGCTTTGGAAGACCCTCAAGGAGCAATGATTGCTCATCCAGTGACTACAAGAGGAGGCTCTGTCACAAATGCAAGAAACCTGGACATTACATTTAAGATTGTCCTCAATGGGAAAAGGAATCAAAGAAGAAGAAATACAAGGATTACAGTTCTGATGATGCGAAGAAAAAGAAGAAGTCCTCAAAATATTAATCATCAAAATCCTCAAAATCCTCATCTCACAAGAAGAGCAGATCCAAGAAGGCTAGGGCATTCATTGGCAAGGAAATGGACTTTGAGGCTGAATCTGAAGAAAATGAGGAAGAGGAGGAGTCTGAATCCAGAGTGGCGAGCCTAGCCCTCACTAATGCATTCGTCAGCAAGTCTATCTTCAAAACAAAACAAAATGACCTCACCAAAAAGGCTGATGAAGGCAATGATGACTACGCTCCCACCTATTGCTTCATGGCAAAGGGTGCCAAGGTACTCAAATATACCTCCTCTGAATCAAGTGAGACTGAATCTGATGAAAACCTTAAGCCCAGCTATTCTAAACTTGCTAAGATTGTTGTAAAACAACAAAGGGCTTTTGAAAAGGTTTAAAACATGCTAGACAAAAGTGATGATATGTTGGGTGAAGAAATGGATCGCACTAAAGCCTTGACTGAAAATCTTCAGAGACTTCAGACTAGGTTTGACAACCTTCAAGGTCATCATAACACTCTCTTAACTAATCATGATAAGCTTTCTTATGAATTTCTTCAAAGAAAGCAGGATCTTGAAAAGCTAAGAGTGAGTTATGAAGATCTTCAGAAGGAGCGCGATTCATTACTTGCTCAACAAATCAGCGCTTCTCAAGAAGAATTTGTTCCTCCTTGCTTAAAGTGCATTGAACGTGAAACTGCTAATTCTTCACCAATATGTTCAAATGCTGCTAATGTTTCAAATTCTTCACATGCCTCTACTATCACTAATTCCTCATCTAAGGACACTGCTAGTATCACTGACGATGCAGGGCTGAAGGAATTATACATGACAGGCATGTACAAAAGCCTCAAAGGGCGTCAGACTCTTTGTGATGTGCTTAAAAAACAGATCCTCAACAGGAACCCTAGGAAAGAGGGTATTTCCTTTGAGGGGAAACTCAATGCTGATGGTACATATTGGAAGCCTGAGCAGTACCCCAAAACTACATGGGTTGCTGCAAAGGGACCTCCAGTTGATCCATCTAACTTATCTAGATTTGCATGTGAATCTCCTCGTTCTGATGATGAGTCATTTGACTCCAACTATAAATTTTTCAAAAATTAGAATGGTGACGTATTTGCTAGATATGTTGGCACTAACTGCAGGAACAGTTCCCCTATGAAGAAAATCTGGGTTCCCAAAAAGTGCCTTGAAAATCTTCAGGTGAATGTCCTCAGGACACCTCCTGTGAAGAGTAGGAACCCCAGAGCAAATTCTTCATATGGACCAAATTCATCATATGGATCCAAGTCCTCATACGGACCAAACTCCACACGAGGATCAAATTCCTCAAAAGGATCAAAGTCCTCATACGAATATCATCATGCTAACAACTCTGTTTCGCAAGGAAGAGCTAAGGGCTATGAATATGAGCATTATTCTTCTAATCATCATGTTCATAAGTCCTCGAAGAATTTCTGTGCTTATTCATATGCTTATCCTAACTCCTCTTATGTGCAACGAAATGGACTGGCTTCTATGCCACCTTTCTCGTATGGAGCTCGCAGAGTGATGAACTCTTTGCCACCCCTTCAGATGTGGGTGGTGAAGAAAAGGAACTAATCCCTTCTGCAGGGTCAGTTCTCCAGACGTACGTAATTGTCTGAAGAATTTGCTGGAGACCAGAGTACGCCTGAAAGGACGCAGGATAATCATGAAGAAATGAACTTTCATTTCTCACGTCCTCATACTGCTTTATCTGTTCTACTGCTTGATGAAATTGATCTGATGAATTGATGTCATATTCTTCACGGATGAAGTATATGATTTCGTAAGTTGCACTAATTCATCTGCAGGATGATCAACCCAAAGCCACTGAGTGGGTCCTCGATAGTGGATGTACAAATCACATGACTGGTGACAATATTTATTGATGGATGCTCCATTATCTCCGTCACATCTGAAGCCTGTCATCTTTGCCGACAAAGGCAAAAGTCAGGTATTGGGTCTAGGTAAGGTTGCTATCACAAAGGATCGACACATGGACAAAGTCATGCTTGTCGAGTCCTTAGGATACAACCTCATGTCTATCTCAATGCTTTGCGATCTTGATATGGATGTTGTCTTTGGCAAGTACCGTTGTGTTGTGGTTATGGAAGCTGACAATTCCAAAGTCTTCGAAGGCTTTAGGAGAGGAGACTTGTATATTGTTGATTTTTCTACAGGACCACAACCAGCCGTGTGCCTACTTGCAAAAGCTTCAGAAGGCTGGCTCTGGCATCGACGACTTGGTCATGCATGAATGAGGAATTTGCACGGGCTTGCGAAGAAGAAGCATGTCATTGGCATCGAGAATGTCAAATTCCTCAAGGATCACCTATGTGGAGCCTCTGAAGCTGGGAAGATGACAAAGGCTAAGCATCCAGCAAATACTATCATGACCACCACTCGTCCATTTGAATTGCTTCACATGGATCTCTTTGGTCCTAACCATTATTCTGCAGTTTCAAATGATGCATCTCAATATGGCTTTGTTATTGTTGATGATTACTCTTGATACACATGGGTACACATTTTTACTTACAAACATGAAGTGCAGGAAGTCTTCAAACGATTTTCCTCGAGGGATTCAACCAACTTTGGTGTGAAGATCAAGCACATCAGAAGTGACAATGGAACTGAGTTCAAGAAATCTGGTCTTGATAACTACCTTGATGAACTTGGTATTACTCATGAGTTATCTGCTCCTTATACTCCTCAGCAGAACAGCATCATGGAGCGCAAGAACAGGACTCTTGCTGAGATGGCTCGCACTATGCTTGATGAATACAAAACGCCTCGTCGTTTCTGGATTGAGGCAATTGATATTGCGTGCCACATCATCAACAGAGTATATCTTCACAAATTCTTCAAGAAGATAGCCTCTGAACTCCTCACTGATAATAAACCCAATGTAAGTTATTTCAAAGTCTTTGGTGCTAAATGTTGGATTAGAGATCCTCATCACAACTCAAAATTTGCACCGAAAGCACATGAAGGTTTTATGCTTGGTTACGGAAAGGACTCGCACACCTACAGAGTCTTCAACAACGTTCTTCACAAGGTTGTTGAAACTGTAGACGTGCGGTTCGATGAAACTAATGGCTCGCAAAGAGAGAACCTACCTACTGTGATAGATGAACCAGCACCTGAGAAACTATCAAGTTCAAGGCTACTGAGGATGTCATTCCTACAGAAGAATCTGCTGAAGAATTCATTCCAGAACATGAAGAACGTCGAGCTAATGCACCTAAAGAAAATACTGAAGAAAATGGTGCTGGAGAGAATGCTGATCAATGTTCTCAATGACAACCAGCTCATCCTCGCATTGCAAAATAAGTGCAAGTTGAAAAGATCATCAATGACATCAAAGCGCCATGTCCTCTCACGCGCTCAAAAGCTTCACATTTATCTAACTTTTGTGGGCACTATGCTTTTGTCTCTATCTCAGAGCCCACTAAGGTAGATGAAGCATTTCTGGAACCTGAGTGGATTCAGGCCATGCAAGAAGAATTACATCAGTTCAAACTCAACAATCTCTGGGAACTGGTCAAACGTCCAGATCCTCGCAAGCACAATATCATTGGCACAAAGTGGATCTACCGCAACAAGCAAGATGAAAATGGCCTTGTGGTGAGGAATAAGGCACGGCTTGTAGCTCAATGCTACACACAGGTTGAAGGAATTTATTTCGATGAAACTTTTGCACCTGTTGCTAGACTTGAGGCTATTCACATATTACTTGCTTATGCTAACCATCATGATATCACTTTATATCAAATGGATGTGAAAAGTGCATTCCTCAATGGTAAGCTTGAGGAAGAAGTATATGTTGCTCAACCCCCAGGTTTTGAAGATCCAAAGAATCCTGACAAAGTCTTCAGACTCAACAAGGCCATCTATGGCCTCAAGCAGGCCCCTCGGGCGTGGTATGATACTTTGAAGGAATTCCTCATGAAGAAAGGCTTCAAACCCAGTTCACTCGACCCTAGTCTTTTCACTAAATCTTACGATAGTGAATTGTTTGTGTGCCAAATATATGTTGATGATATTATCTTTGGCTGTACTGACCAACGTTATAGTGATGAATTTGCCTATATGGTGAGTGAATAATATCAAATGTCTATGATGGGAGAGTTGAAATTCTTCTTAGGTCTTCAAATTCGTCAACAACGCAATGGCATATTCATATCTCAGGAGAAATACCTCAAGGATGTACTGATGAAATTCTGCATGCAAGATTGCAAAGGCGTCAAAATTCCTATGCCCACAAATGGCCATATGTGCACTGATTAAATGGTATCGACTTCGATCATGAGGTATACCGCTCCATGATTGGTTCTTTATTGTACTTATGTGCATCTAGGCCATATATAATGCTTAGTGTTTGCATGTGTGCCCGAGTTCAAGCTACACCGAGGGAATCACACCATAAGGCTATGAAGCATATTCTTCGATATCTAGCTCACACACCAACACTTGGATTATGGTACCCCAAGGGCTCGGCTTTTGATCTCATTGGATATTCTGACTCTGACTATGCTGGTGATCATGTGGACCGCAAGTCAACATCTGGTACATGTCATTTCCACGGACGATCTTTGGTCTGTTGGTCCTCGAAGAAACAGAACTGTGTATCACTATCTACTTCTGAAGCTGAGTACATTGCCGCTGGTTCTTGTTGTTCTCAATTGCTATGGATGAAGCAAACTCTCAAGGACTACGACATCAACATGAAGATTGTGCCTCTCTTCTGTCACAATGAGAGTGCCATCAAGATTGCTCACAACCCTGTTCAGCACTCGAAGACTAAGCACATTCAAATTCGTCATCATTTTCCTCGTGATCATGTGTTGAAGGGCGACATTTCTATTGAGCATGTGAAGACTGAAGAATAGCAAGCCGATATCTTCACAAATCCCTTGGATGAGAAGAGATTTAGCAAGTTGCGGTGTGAGCTAAATATCCTAGAATCTTCTAATGTTCTTTGAAAAGGACACTCATCCTAACACTTATGAAAAATTGATGACTTAGATGTGCAACACATGAAGAAACATTTTTCTTCAATCATTGAAGAATAACACTCTAAGTGTGAAGAAATTAACAAAGAATTTGATTCTCAGAACCCTACGATAATTGTACGCGGTGTCTGAAATCATCATTCTTATACGGTGGGTCACGCCACCACCAAAAGTTGAAATTCCTCAGTTGTTCAAATTCTTCAACTTTGCATTGTCTTCACTGTTTCCGTTGTTTTTCTTCTTTGGCTATATATATGATTTTATGTCCTCTACCGCATTCACTTATGGCTACTTCTTCAAGTTGGTTTTTCTGCTATACTCCTCAGCAAAATGGCGTCATGGAGCGCAAGAACAGGACTCTTGTTGAGATGGCCCACACTATGCTTGATGAGTACAAGACGCCTCCTTGCTTCTGGCCTGAGGCAATCGATACTGCATGCCACATCATCAACAGAGTATATCTTCACAAATTCTTCAAGAAGACTGCCTATGAACTCCTCACTGACAAGAAACCCAATGTGAGTTATTTCAAAGTCTTTGGTGCTAAATGTTGGATTAGAGATCCTCGTCACAGTTCTAAATTTGCACCGAAAGCACATGAAGGTTTTATGCTTGGTTATGGTAAGGACTCGCACCCCTACAGAGTCTTCATCACAAGGTTGTTGAAACTGTAGATGTGCGGTTTGATGAGACTAATGGCTCGCAAAGAGAGCACCTACCTCCTGTGACAGATGAAATACCTGCTGAGGAATCTATTAAGCTCAAGGCTACAGAGGATGTCATTCCTACTGAAGAATCTGCTGAAGAAGTTATTCCAGAACATGAAGAACGTCATGCTGGTGCACCTGAGGAAAATGGTGCTGAAGAAAACGCTGATCAAATTCCTCAACGTCAACCCGCTCATTCTAGCGTCGCAAATGAAGTGCAAATTGAGAAAATCATCAGCGACATCAACATTCCAGGTCCTCTCACACGCTCAAGAGCTTCACATTTATCTAACTTTTGTGGGAACTTTTCTTTTGTCTCTACCACAGAGCCCACTAAGGTAGATGAAGCATTTCTGGAGCGTGAGTGGATTCAGGCC
>NC_053028.1:253064730-253076830 GCF_003073215.2 Triticum urartu | reverse complement strand
TGCACTTTATTTACTTTTGTTACTTGTTGCTCGTTACAAATTATCCTATCACAAAACTATCTGTTACCACTTATTTCAGTACTTGCAGAGAATACCTTGCTGGAAACCGCTTATCATTTCCTTCTGCTCCTCGTTGGGTTCGACACTCTTACTTATCGAAAGGACTACGATAGATCCCCTATACTTGTGGGTCATAACTGCTCTGCCGCCGCGCCTCCCGCGACGCGGCCGCACGCCAACCCAACCCGCCGGAGCCGCTGAACCGCTGGTTTTTCTCGTGAATCGGTAAAAACCACCCCGGTTTTTCTAGTTTTGTTTTTAGATCGGTTTTACTTTTAGGGTTAGGGTTTTACCGGTTTTATTCGGTTTCGCTATTTTGTGAACGTTCGCCCGAACACATCTGTTTGCAAACGCATTCGTTCGTTCGTCTCTCATAGCGAACGTTCGTTCGTTAGTCTTTTTCTTTTTATTTTATTTTCAGCCAGGGACCTATCATGATTATTTTTATCGCAGATTAGCCCCTGATCTTCAAACCCTCGTTACTTTTTGACCGTTCGTCCAAATCCAGTGAAACCAATGCCAAAATCTTCGTCTCGAACTCCTCTTTCCAGTTAACCAACTTGAACATGATTTTGACAAATTAAAAATTGGTTTCAAGCAGATTTGAATTTGGAATTCTTTTGATCGTAGTTTGAGTTTCGTAGCTCCGATTTGATTGATTCTTTTTGCAAATCGAAGCTCTTCAGTTGAAATTTCAACTTGGACTTTCTCATCTGAGTTTGACCCTTGCATCTATGCTTGAGTGCTTATGTATGATATTGTTTGTTTGCGATAGAATTTCCGGAGTGCGAAGCATCCTACCACGAGTCTCTAGGGTTTGCAGATCGTCAGCAAGGCAAGTAACACTTTGATCATACCTCTTATTACCTAGTTTTATGCATTAGTCTCAATCCTCAAACACTGCATGGTTAGGACTTGAATACTTGTGGGTACCGGGAAGTAGTGATGATGTAGTACCTATTGCCTTTATTTTCAAACCCTGGGAGTTCCTTCTACGTTATGCTTTTATTGCTATGCTATGCTCGTAGACGTGGTTTGGTTTGAGTGATCCATGATAGACGTGAGAGTTTTAATTATTGGTTAAACTTAAGGTGGCTACTTTAATACACGTCCGGGTGGATTGGTTGAGGCACCCTAGAGCACCCAGTGGTTGTCTGGGCACCTAGAGCAATCCAGTGTTGTCCTGGGATATCCTGGAGTACCCGTGTGATCATCGTACGGTTTGCCACCCAGGCTCAAAGGGGTCATAAGATTATTCATGCTGGAAACTTCCGTGTGTAGCCACAAGCCATTATGGGCTCTGGCATAGTTGACTAAGTTGTGTGACCTCTTTCAGTGGTAGGCTAGCAGATGTAGGGGATGTAGGTGGTACTGTCTACCCAGAGTAAAGAGTTAATGCTTCTGAAAGACTGTGTCTCGGTCATCCATTTCTCAAACACCATGTAGTGCAAGAAATCCAACGGAGGAGATCGAGTCTTCTGGAGAGAAGTGCGCAAACCTCCGCAGAGTGTATAAACTAATCATGGTTAGCCGTGTCCCCGGTTATGGACATCTTGAGTATCTGGTACTTGAATTATTGATTTGATCTCATCACTCTAATAATTAATTTGTTGGGTTGATGATTATTAATTTGGGATTGAGTTGGAGGAACCTTCTCAATGTTTTCAACAAACTTTGTAGTAAATAAAATTTATTCCTTTGTTGTAGGAAAAAATTAGCGTTCTGCAAAAATAACCATAGAGCCTCCACCAGCCAAATATGCATATAGTTGTAGCTGTTACATGTTCATTGCTCTACAGTGTTATTTTGCCAGCATATTCTATGTGCTGACCCGTTTCGGGCTGCAACGTATTATGTTGCAGACTTTTCAGGCGAAGAGTAAGGTGCGCTAGGTCGTTGTCTTGCAATCAGCTATGCCGTTGGAGTTGATGGACTCGCTTTACCTTCGAAGCCTTCTGCTGTTATCTTCATTAGATGGCCTTCAGCCATATTATTGTATAGTACTCTCTTATGAGATTATTCGATGTAATAAGTGGTGATTGAAACTCTGTTATAAATCTTCAAGTACTGTGTGTAGTGAGCCATTACGATCCAGGATGACACTTATGCACAGAGATTTGAACGTTTGAGGGTCGGATCGCTACAAGATGGTATCAGAGCCACGCTAGACTGTTAGACGCGACCACTAAGATGAGCATAGGTCACTCTTCTCTACTCATTTCTGACTCTTCTCACTTTCCACTCTATAGATGAGATTCAAGGAACAAGTTTGCTCAACGGATGAAGGCACCCTTTTGTACGACACCTTGAAGGAGGCATTAGATTACCTGAACATCGAGAATACCAAGCTTCACCGGGACCTACACCACCACTCTACCGGAGAAGAAGAGCGTTGACCATTCGAGTACATGTTCCAGGAAACATTCATACCAGTGACCGAGCCCATTATAGTTTTCCTTTTGATGCACCCAACATGGAGTCTAGGAAAGAGCATGGTAGCTCACATCACCATGGGGACGCCATCAACGAAGTTTTACCGCCAATGATATTAAGGACACCATCTACCAGATATTGTGGACGTCGAGATGAGCAATGGGAGATGATTAGCACCAGGAAGGACAAGTTCATTGCAGCCTACATCCAGGAGTTGAACCAGCACATTCGTCGTCAGGGGAACCAGAGTGCGCCAGCATGATATACTGAAAGAGGTGATGACAGGAACATGGAGCTAGAACAGGAACTCCAAGTCTACAAGCGTGGATATAAGAGGAAATTGCCAGTTCTACTTGAGAAGAATGAATACGAAGAAGAAGCTAGGAGTATTCATGGGATACCCAGCACCAGGAGAGATGACGCATCATCCCGAGGACTACATCATCATCGATGACACCAACTCCGACCCCCAGATAGTGATGATGACTATGAAGACGAAGTTGGAGCAGATATCATGGATCTTCTTCCAATCAAAATTTCTAGTCGACCACCATATTATCAGCAGTATACCCCCATGTATATAGAATAGTCCGAGTATTTTGTAACGATAGTTAGATTGCTCGTATGACCTTGTTTGAATTGAGTGGTGTGATATGAATGTGTTTGTCTCATGCGCATATGGGTAGTGATTTTCCCCTTAGACCCCACTCTATTCTAATCTCTCCCCTCTAAACCTATCAGATGCCTCCGAGACGTGACCCCAGATTTGTTTTCCCACTAGAGCTCACTCAGTTGATCCAACAACAAAATGCCTTGATGCAGCTACTAGTCCAGAACCAAGGAAACAACAACAACAACAACAATAACCACCCACCGCCGCCACCTCCAGTTGACAACTTAGCCCGTTTTCTGAGGTTGAATCCGCCGGTGTTTTCTAGTAGCACTGAGCCAATTGTTGCCGATGACTGGCTCCGCGGGATTGGAAGGGAGTTGACCACCGCGGTTGCACAGATGCTGAGAAGGTGCACTTTGTCGCACATCAATTGGATGGACCAGCAACCTCATGGTGGGAGAATTACACTGCCACTTTTCCCATGGCCAATGTCACTTGGGATCAGTTCTAACAAGCATTCCGTACTGCACATGTCTCAACTGGAGCTATGAGCATGAAGAAGCGTGAGTTTCGCAACTTACGCCAGGGAAACCGTACTGTGGGGCAGTACGTGGATGAGTTTAGTAAGTTAGCTCACTATGCCCCAAATGATGTGGCCACAGATGCCGCGAAGTAGGATAAGTTTATGGAAGGGCTGAATGATGAGCTGAGCATGCAGTTTATGGTGGCAACATTCAATAACTACCAGGATTTGGTAGATAGGGCCCTAATGATTGAAGGCAAGCAACAACAGATAGAGAGCCCCAAAAAGAAGTATGGACAAGGGAAGTATAATTCTGGAGCTCAGCAGAAGCCTCGTTTTACCCCGAACTCGGGAGGACACACTCATAATCATGGAGGCCATACCCACAATGGAGGGAGTTCGCACAATCACAGTGGCCCCAAGAATCGTAATGGGAATGGAGGAAGCAACAGACAGAACCGTTCCAATCCAGCAACACCCGCCAGGAAGGATTTAAGTCACATTACTTGTTTCAAGTGCGGGAAGACTGGACACTACGCCACTGAATGTCCTGAAGCAAAGAATGGAAATGGAAACTCTGGGAAGAAGCCCAATCCCTTCACCAGAGGTCAGGTGAACCACATCAACATGGAGGAGGTTGAAGATCAGCCTGACGCAGTGATCGTTAAGTTTTTGATTAAGTCATTTGCTGCACTCATTCTTTTTGATACTGGTGCATCGCATTCATACATATGAAGGGGATTTGTGGAAAAGTTTAAATTGCCAACCATAGCCCTTAGGTCACCCATGTTAGTAAGTTTGCCATGAGCAGAGTATATGGCCAGCCGACGGTGTGATCGGTTACCCTTAACCATTGATAGTCATGTTTTCCCCTCAGACCTAATAATTTTGGAGCCCCAAGGATTGGATATAATATTAGGCATGGATTGGTTATCGAAGTATGGAGGAAACATCGACTGTGCTAGTAAGAAAATTTTACTCACCACCCTGGAGGAAAAAAGGATCAAGTATGTGTCTAGGCATGCGCCAAGGAGGACCCAAGTAAATTCTCTCTCGGGAGTTGTTCAAGAATAAGTGCCTGTTGTGAAGGATTACCCGGATATATTTCCAGAGGAACTACCAGGCATACCACCAGATCAAGACATAGAGTTTTTGATAGAACTGTTGCCAGGCACCGGACCAATATCGAAGAGACCGTATCGGATGCCCGCAAATTATCTGGAGGAAATTAAGAAATAGATTAAAGAGTTATTGGAGAAAGGCTTCATCCGACGAAGTTTATCACCATGGGGAGCCCTAGTGCTCTTGGTAGAGAAGAAGGACAGATCTTTGAGAATGGTTGTTGATTATTGTGCATTGAATGAAGTGACGATCAAGAACAAGTACTCACTACCGATGATCAACGATTTGTTTGACCAGCTGCAAGGGGCTAAAGTATTCTCCAAGATCGATATGCGATCAGGATACCATCAGTTGAAGATTCGGGAACAAGATATACCTAAGACAGCTTTTACCACAAGGTACGAGCTATATGAGTACATGGTCATGTCATTTGGATTGACAAATGCCCTTGCCTATTTCATGAGCATGATGAATAAAGTGTTCACGGAGTTCGTGGATAAATTTGTTGTGGCGTTCATTGATGATATTTTGGTATACTCGAAGAATGAAGAGGAGCACAAGGAGCATTTGCGTTTAGTTCTCGAGAAGCTCACGGAACATCAGCTATATGCAAAGTTCAGAAAATGTGAGTTTTGGTTGAAGGAAGTTGGATTTCTTGGACATGTTATATCAGGAGAAGGTATAGAAGTAGACCCCACCAAGGTTCAGTCTGTAACTGAGTGGTTGGCACCCACCTTAGTTGGGGAGATCTGCAGTTTTCTAGGACTCGCGGGATATTATCGGAGGTTCATTGAGAATTTTTCCAAGATTGCAAAGCCTATGGATGAGTTGTTGAAGAAGGACACTAAGTTTAAATGGACGGATGAATGTGATGCCAGTTTTCAGGAGTTGAAGAAACATTTGGTTACAGCCGCAGTGCTGATTCTTCCGGATATACTCCCTCCGTTTCTTTTTACTCTGCATATAAGATTTGGTCAAAGTCAAACTACACAAAGTTTAACCAAATTTATATAAAAAATATGAACATCTACAATACTAAAACTATATAGTATGAAAATATGTTTCATGGTGCATCTGATAATATTGATTTTATATTGTGAATGTTTATATTTTTTAATATAAAGTTAGTCAAACTCTACAAAGCTTGACTTTGACCAAACCTTATATGCGGACTAAAAAGAAACGGAGGGAGTATGCAAGGATTTCCAAGTGTATTGCGACGCTTCTCGCTTAGGACTTGGAGGAGTACTTATGTAGGATGGAAGAGTTGTTTCATATGCCTCACGACAGCTTCGACCGCATGAGTTGAACTATGCCACCCATGATTTGGACTTAGCAGCCGTAGTGCATGCGCTCAAGACCTGGAGAAATTTTCTGATTGGAAATAGATGTGATTTGTACACGGATCACAAGAGTTTGAAGTACATTTTCACGCAGAAGGTGCTGAATCTCCGGCAGAGGAGATGGTTGGAGCTCATAAAGGATTATGATGTGAAGTTGCATTATCATCCAGGGAAGGCCAATGTCGTAGCAGACACTTTGAGCCAAAAGAGCTATGCCAATACCCTTGTATGCGGAGGATTACTGCGGGAGTTAGTCAAGAATCTCAAGGAGCTTCGTTTGGAGATAGTTCCAAGAGGTTTTGTGGCAACAATGGAGGTTCAGTCTACATTATTGGGAAAGATTCGGGAAGCTCAGAAGGATGATAAGGAAATTGTTGAGATAAAGGAAAAAATGAGTAAGGGAAAAGCCGAGGGTTTCTGTGAGGATGAGCACGAGACCTTATGGTTTGAGGATCGTATATATGTGCCCAATAATGCTGAGATCGGGAAGTTAATACTTCAGGAAGCTCATGATTCGCCATACTCGATTCACCCCGGAAAAACCAAGATGTATTTGGATTTGAAGGAGCATTTCTGGTGGACAGGTATGAAGAAGGATATTGCCGAGTACGTAGCAGTGTGTGATGTATGTCAGAGAGTGAAGGCAGAACATCAGAAGCCAGCAGGATTACTGCAGCCTATGCCGATACCCGAATGGAAGTGGGACAAGCTTGGCATGGATTCATCATCGGACTACCCAGGACCCGATCGGGATATGATTCAATCTGGGTAGTAGTTGATCGCTTGACCAATGTAGCTCACTTTGTCCCAGTGAAGACCACTTATACAAGTGCAAAGTTGGCCAAGATATATATGACCAGGATCCTATGTCTGCATGAAGTTCCGAGGACCATCGTATCAGATAGAGGGACACAATTTACCTCGAAGTTTTGGAATCAGCTGCACCAGACTTTGGGTACCAGACTAGAGTTCAGTACAACCTTTCATCCGCAGACAGATGGACAGACAGAGCGAGTCAATCAGATTCTGGAGGACATGTTGAGAGCTTGTGCTTTATATTATGGATCTAGTTGGGATGATAATTTGCCCTACGCAGAGTTCTCATACAATAACAGTTATCAGGCTAGTTTGAAGATGGCACCTTTTGAAGCCTTGTATGGAAGAAGGTGTAGGACACCATTAATGTGGTATGAAGTTGGAGATCGCCAGTTGTTTGGAACGGATCTAATCAAGGAGTCTGAAGAGAAGGTTAAGTTGATTCGCGACAGACTAAAAGTAGCCCAGTCCAGACAGAAGAGTTATGTAGACTCCAAATGCAAGGAGGTAGTCTACAAGATCGGAGACAGAGCATATCTTCGCGTGTCACCTCTGCGAGGAGTTAAACGATTTGGAGCTAAGGAAAAGTTAGCCCCGAGATTTGTAGGACCGTACCGAGTTTTGGAATGAATGGGAGAGGTTGCCTACAAGTTTGAATTACCCGAAGGATTGTCCGGAAGTCACGATGTGTTTCACGTTTCCCAGTTGAAGAAGTGCCATGCAGAGATGGCTGATATTCCTCTAAGAGATACAGTGCCCCTGGAAGCAATTCAGTTGGATAGTGATTTGACGAGGAAAAACCTGTCAAGATTCTCGAGTTTGCCAGCCGAGTTACACGCAGCAAGGTTATCAAGTTTTGCAAAGTTCAGTGGAGCCACCATACCGAGGATGAAGCCACCTGGGAGCGAGAAGAAGAGCTACGGGAAGACCACCCACACCTATTTTCTAGCCAACCCGAATCTCGAGGGCGAGCTTCATCTTAAGGGGGTTAGGTTTGTAACATCCCAATTTTCAAATTTGGATGTTATACATAGGTCATCATATGCATATCATATTTTTCTGGCATTTTGTTTGGGATCACAGAAATCCTAAGCAACTCAAGGACCCATAGAGAGAGTTGGGGATTTCATTATTTTCATATTTGAATTTTCTCAAATTTGAAAGACGATCATTTTGATTTTAATAATGTTTCTCTCCGAAATATTTCCAATATTAAAAATAAATGAGAGGAGATAGAATGACTTCTCCAAAATGAGAGGGGAATATTGGAGGAAAAATATTAAAATTAAATAAATATTTTATTTGGAATTTTATTGCTATTTTATTTGAATTAGAAAAATATGCATTTTTTTCAAAATTACATTTTTAGGCCAGAAAAATGTTCACCTTGTTCTAAATATTTTATTTAGATGGTGAAAATTGTTTTTGGCATTTTTAGAATTTTTTATATTTTATTAGGATTTTTCTTCTGCGGGATCTTTTTAAATCTCTTCTTGCCGACCGAACTGGGCCGCGCCCAGCCCAGCTGGACCAGCAGGCCGCCGTCTTCCGCCGCCGTAGCCGTGCGAGCGTCGGACTCCCGCCGGAGTCCGGGTCGGCCTCGAGTTCCGCGCCCCCTCGCGCAAGAAGGAGCCCCCGACCTTTATATAGGGCCGTGGCCCTGCCGCCACCACCACCCCGCCGAGCCCCGCCGCCTCCCGCACTTCGCTGCGGCCGCGTCGCACGCCGCCGCCCGTGCTTGCCGCCGCTCCACCGCCCCGCGTCACCGCAGCCCCGCCGATGCCGCCTCGCTGGAGCCCCGACTCACCGGAGCCGCCAACCCGTCGGTTTTTCTCGTGAACCGGTAAAAACCACCCCGGTTTTTTTCGGTTTTATTTTTAGATCGGTTTTATTTTTAGGGTTAGGGCTTTCCCAGTTTTCTTTCGTTTCGCTATTTTGCGAACGTTCGCCTGAATGCATCTGTTCGCGAACGCGTTCGTTCATTCATATATGATAGCGAACGTTCCTTTGTTAGGCTATTTCTGTTTTATTTTATTTTCGGCCAGGGACCTATCCGCGATTATTTTTATCACAGATTAGCCCCTGATTTTCAAACCCTCGTTACTTTTTGACCGTTCGTCCAAATCTAGTGAAACCAATGCCAAAAAGTTCGTCTCGAACTCCTCTTTCTAGTTAACCAACTTGAACATGATTTGGACAAATAAAAAATGGTTTCAAGCAGATTTGAATTCGAACTTCTTTTGATCGTAGTTTGAGTTTCATAGCTCCGATTTGATTGATTCTTTTTGCAAATCAAAGCTCTTCAGTTGAACTTTCAGTTTGGACTTCCTCATCTAAGTTTTACCCTTGCATCTATGCTTGAGTGCTTATGTATTCTATTGTTTGTTTGCGATAGAATTCTCGGAGTGCGAAGCGTGCTACTACGAGTCTCTAGGGTTTGTAGATCGTCAGCAAGGCAAGTAACACTTTGATCATACCTCTTATTACCCAGTTTTATGCATTAGTCTCAATCCGCAAACATTGCATGGTTAGGACTTGAATACTTGTGGGTACCAGGAAGTAGTGATGAGGTAGTACCTATTGCCTTTATTTTCAAACCTCGGGAGTTCCTTCTATGTTATGCTTTTATTACTATGCTATGCTCGTAGACGTGGTTTGGTTTGAGTGATCCATGACAGATGTGAGAGTTTTAATTAATGGTTAAACTTAAGGTGGCTACTTTAATACACATATGGATGGATTGGTTGAGGCACCCTGGAGCACCTAGTGGTTGTCTGGGCACCTGGAGCAATCCAGTATTGTCCTGGGATATCCCGGGGTACCCGTGTGATCATCCTACGGTTTTCCACCCAGGCTCAAAGGGATCATAAGATTATTCATGCTGGAAACTTCCGTGTGCAGCCAGAAGCCATTATGGGCTCTGGCATAGTTGACTAAGTTGTGTGACCTCTTTCAGTGGTAGGCTAGTAGATGTAGGGGATGTAGGTGGTACTGTCTACCCAGAGTAAAGAGTTAATGCTTCTGAAAGACTGTGTCTCGGTCATCCGTTTCTCAAACACCATGTAGTGCGAGAAATCCAACGGAGGAGATCAAGTCTTGTGGGAAAAAGTGCGCAAACCTCTGCAGAGTGTATAAACAAATCATGGTTAGCCATGTCCCCAGTTATGGACATCTTGAGTATCTGGTACTTGAATTATTAATTTGATCTCATCACTCTAATAATTAATTTGTTGGGTTGATGATTATTAATTTGGGATTGAGTTGGAGGAACCTTGTCAATGTTTTCAACAAACTTTGTAGTAAATAAAATTTATTCCTTTGTTGTAGGAAAAAATTAGCTTTCTACAACAATAACCATAGAGCCCCCACCAGCCAAATATGCATATAGTTGTAGCTGTTACATGTTCATTGCTCTATAATGTTATTTTGCCAGCATATTCCATGTGCTGACCCGTTTCGGGCTGCAACGTATTATGTTACAAACTTTTCAAACGAATAGCAAGGTGCGCTAGGTCGTTGTCTTGCACTCAACTATGCCATTGGAGTTGATGGACTCTCTTTACCTTCAAAGCCTTCAGTTGTTATCTTCATTAGATGGCCTTCAGCCATATTATTGTAATAAGTACTCTTTTATGAGACATTCGATGTAATAAGTGTGTGATTGAAACTCTGTTATAAATCCTTCAAGTACTATGTGTGTCAGCATTACCGATCCAGGGATGACACTTATGCACAGAGATTTGACCGTTTGAGGTCGGATCGCTACAACCCTCTTGCCAAACTCATGGTGAGGTAAACAATAGGTCTGGTACACAACATAGCATACTTTATAGAACCTATGACTGAGGCATAGGGAATGAATTTTCATTCTCTTTCTATTTTCTGTTGTGGTCGGGTTTTGAGTCTTTACTCAACTTCACACCTTGCAACACAGGCAAGAACTCCTTCTTTGACTGTTCCATTTTGAACTACTTCGAAATCTTGTCAAGGTATGTACTCATTGAAAAAACTTATCAAGCGTCTTGATCTATCTCTATAGATCTTGATGCTTAATATGTAAGCAGCTTCACTGAGGTCTTTCTTTGAAAAATCCCTTTCAAACACTCCTTTATGCTTTCCAGAAAATTCTACATCATTTCTGATGAACAATATGTCATTCACATATACTTATCAGAAAGGCTGTAGTGCTCCCACTCACTTTCTTGTAAATACAGGCTTCACCAAAAGTCTGTATAAAACCATATGCTTTGATCACCTTATCAAAGCGTAAATTCCAACTCCGAGACGCTTGCACCAGTCTATAGATGGATCGCTAGAGCTTGCACACTTTGTTAGCACCTTTAGGATGGACAAAACCTTCTTGTTGCATCATATACAACTCTTCTTTAAGATATCCATTATGGAATGTAGTTTTCACATCCATTTGCCAGATTTCATAAAATGTGGCAATTGCTAACATGATTCGGACAGACTTAAGCATTGCTACGAGTGAGAAAATCTTATCGTAGTCAACACCTTGAACTTGTCAAAAACTTTTTGCGACAATTCGAGCTTTGTAGATAGTAACACTACTATCAACGTCCGTCTTCCTCTTGAAGATCCATTTATTCTCAATGGCCCGCCGATCATCGGGCAAGTCAATCAAAGTCCATACTTTGTTCTAATACATGGATCCCCATCTATGATTTCATGGCTTCAAGCCATTTCTCGAAATCTAGGCTCATCATCGCTTCCTCATAGTTCACAGGTTCGTCATGGTCTAGTAACATGACTTCCAGAATAGGATTACCGTACCACTCTGGTGCGGATCGTATTCTAGTTGACTTACGAAGTTCGGTAGTAACTTGATCAGAAGTTTCGTGATCATCATCATTAGCTTCCTCACTGATTGGTGTAGGGATCACTGGAACTAATTTCTGTGATGAATTACTTTTGAATAAGGGAGAAGGTACAATTACCTCATCAATTTCTACTTTCCTCCCACTCACTTCTTTCAAGAGAAACTCCTTCTTTAGAAAGGATCCATTCTTAGCAACAAATGTCTTGCCTTCGGATCTGTGATAGAAGGTGTACCCAACAGTTTCCTTTGGGTATCCTATGAAGACACATTTCTTTGATTTGGGTTCGATCTTATCAGGTTGAAGCTTTTTCACATAAGCATCTTTCAACCGCCATATCTTCTCTCTGTGG
>NC_053028.1:253019850-253063730 GCF_003073215.2 Triticum urartu | reverse complement strand
GTAGCCACACTCGGTTCAACTAAAGTTGGAGAGACAGTCGCCCGCAAGCCACCCTATGTGCAAAGCACGTCGAGGAGAACCGGTCTCGCGTAAGCGTACGCGTAATGTGGTCCGGGCGTTCGTCCAACATACCGCCTGAACCAAAGTATGACATGCTGGTAGGCAGTATGACTTATATCCACAACTCACTTGTGTTCTACTCGTGCATATAACATCAACATAAATAACCTAGGCCGGATGCCACTGTTGGGTTTCGTAGTAATTTCAAAAAAATTTCCTACGCACACGCAAGATCATGTGATGCATAGCAACGAGGGGGAGAGTGTTGTCTACGTACCCTTGTACGAGACAACGGAAGCGTTACACGACGTAGAGGAAGTAGTCGTACGTCTTCACGATCCAACCGATCAAGCACCGAAACTACGGCACCTCCGAGTTCGAGCACACGTTCAGCTCGATGACGATCCCCGGACTCCGATCCAGCAAAGTGTCGGGGAAGAGTTCCGTCAGCACGACGGCGTGGTGACGATCTTGATGTACTACAGCAGCAGGGCTTCGCCTAAACTCCGCTACAGTATTATCGAGGTATATGGTGGCAGGGGGCACCGCACACGGCTAAGAATAGATCACGTGGATCAACTTGTGTGTTCTAGGGTGCCCCTTGCCTCAGTATATAAAGGAGCCAAGGGGGGAGGGGGCCGGCCAAGGGAGAGGGCGCAGGAGGAGTCCTACTTAGGACTCCAAGTCCTAGTTCCAACTAGGATCCACCAAGAGGGGGAAAGAGAGAGAGGGGGGCCGGCCCCTTCCCTAGTCCAATCGGACTAGAGGGGAGGGGGGGGCGCAGCCACCTTGGCCCTTTCTCCTTTCCACTAAGCCCATCAAGGCCCATTGCTTCTCCCGTAACTACCCGATACTCCGAAAAATACCCGAATCACTCGGAACCTTTCCGATGTCCGAATATAGTCGTCCAATATATCGATCTTTACGTCTCGACCATTTCGAGACTCCTCGTCATGTCCCCGATCTCATCCGGGACTCCGAACTCCTTCGGTACATCAAAACTCATAAACTCATAATATAACTGTCATCGAAACCTTAAGCGTGCGGACCCTACGGGTTCGAGAACAATGTAGACATGACCGAGACACGTCTCCGGTCAATAACCAATAGCGGGACCTGGATGCCCATATTGGCTCCTACATATTCTACGAAGATCTTTATCGGTCAGACCGCATAACAACATACGTTGTTCCTTTTGTCATCGGTATGTTGCTTGCCCGAGATTCGATCGTCGGTATCCAATACCTAGTTCAATCTCGTTACCGGGAAGTCTCTTTACTCGTTCCGTAATACATCATCTCACAACTAACATATTAGTTGTAATGCTTGCAAGGCTTATGTGATGTGTATTACCGAGAGGGCCCAGAGATACCTCTCCGACAATCGGAGTGACAAATCCTAATCTCGAAATACGCCAACCCAACATGTACCTTTGGAGACACCTGTAATGCTCCTTTATAATCACCCAGTTACGTTGTGACGTTTGGTAGCACTCAAAGTGTTCCTCCGGCAAACGGGAGTTGCATAATCTCATAGTCATAGGAACATGTATAAGTCATGAAGAAAGCAATAGCAACATACTAAACGATCGGATGCTAAGCTAATGGAATGGGTCATGTCAATCAGATCATTCAACTAATGATGTGACCTCGCTAATCAAACAACAACTCTTTGTATATGGTTAGGAAACATAACCATCTTTGATTAACGAGCTAGTCAAGTAGAGGCATACTAGTGACATTCTGTTTGTCTATGTATTCACACATGTATTATGTTTCCGGTTAATACAATTCTAGCATGAATAATAAACATTTATCATGAAATAAGGAAATAAATAATAACTTCATTGTTGCCTCTAGGGCATATTTCCTTCAGTGAGGTGGGACACAAATTGCCACTACGACTGCCGATTTGCCACTGGTCGCTCCGCAAGAAGATGAAGGCACTGAGGGTTTGGTGAGGTGACATGCACGGGCGTGCTGCGAGCCAGAGCTCGACCGCTCAGATTTGCCAGCGTTGCAGGGACGGACCTGAGCACAAGCGTCGTGCCAGCATGAATGGCTCCCGTGGTGGGCGGCAACCAAGCAGGTGATGACTATAAATAATCCATGCATGGGAACCGGATAGCTTAGATAGATGCGAGAACGATACATGCCGCTGGGACGGACCCGAGCGGCCTGGGGATGATGCAGCCTGAGGGGTGCCCCCAGTAAAGTAAGCTAAAGACGTAAAAAGGATACATGCCGCAGGGACAGGCCCACGCGACGTGGGAATAATGCAGCCCAAGGGGCGCTCCGAGCTGAATGAACTTGGAAAATATCACCTGGTTTGGTTGTCGAAGGAGCGTTGGGGTAGCTGAAGGCGCGCGCTAAAGAAGTCGCTCCTCACAAGCCGCCAAGATCGTGAGCCTCGGGAGGCTCTGGGGGCTTGGGTGGCTCCCCGAGGACCATCTCTCTCTCCGCCAGGACCGCATGATGCTTGGCCTCCTGGGTTGCCAGGATGCTCCTGGCATGCGGACATAGCTGTGAGGTGGGCCCTCGCAACGTCCCACAAGCGAAGGCCAGAAGCGCTCCTGAGACGCGGCCCTGTTGAGCCCTGGGATGTCGATGCAGACACGCAGCTCGCCACCCTCGCATGGATGGGGAGCTGCACCAGGTGGGCGATGGTCGCCGCGTATCGCCCTTGCTTCCTGATGCTCCTGGGTGGCCTTGTCGATGAACTCCTGATCGCCAGACGCTCCTTGCCCGATGCCCTCCTGTGGGAAACATGCCGCGAAGCACGCCTCCACGTGGTGCCCGAGCGCCTCCCTCATGATGTTGGCCAGGTCTGAGGCCCTCCAGAAGAGAGCCCCCAAGCCCTGCCCGAGGAGGGCGCCAGGCGTGCCTTCCTATGCGAGGGAGGGAGGCGCCCCAGTTGCAGGCGCCGATCCTGATGTGGCACTGCTAGAGGCGCCGCTCCCCTGAGGCCCTGTGCAGAGTAGTTGCTTCTTCTTCTTAGGGGTGGCCTCCAGAGGGTACGCACCCTTGCTGTCAGGGTCTTCAATTGCTGCGGCTTGGAAGGCGCGCTCGAGGGAGCACACCGCATCTCTTTCTTCGCAGGGGACTGTGATGATTCCGCCGCTTCCTAGCATCTTGAGGACGTTGTAGCCATGGTGGGCCACTGCCATGAACTTGGCCAGAGCCGGATACCCGAGGATGGCGTTGTACAACAGACGGATGTGGGCGACGTCGAACTTGACGAGCTTGGTGTGGTAGTTGTCGCGCTGACCGAAGGTGACAGGGAGACGAACTTGCCCTATCGGGGTGGTGGAGCCGTCAGTCACTCCTGAGAAAGGCTTGGTGGGTTGAAGCTGATCGTATGGCACTTGGAGGCTATCAAACGTCTCGACGGACAGGACACTGAGCCCCGCGCCGCCGTCGATGAGGGTCTTGGTGACTTGGACATTGCTGATGACGGGTGAATAGAGAATCGGGAGGACGCCGGCGATTGCCGCGCACTTGAGCTAGTCAGCCGAGCTGAAGGTGATGGCGTACTTGGACCACCTGAGCGGGCGCGTGGCCTCGAGCCTGGGGAGGGCTGCATTCACCTCGCAAGAGAACTGCTTGAAGATGCGCTGGGAGGTCGGGGCCTGAGCACCACCCAAGATGCAAGCGATGGCGCGCGGTTCCTGGAAGCCCCCAGCCCCCTCATCTTGATGGTGGTCGTCATTCCTTCTTGGTGGAGGTGGCAGCGGAGGGAGGCCGACATTGCCCTGAGGACGGTCCTCGCGAGGCTGGTCGCGCCAGGCGCCCTCACGAGGTTGCTCTTGCCAGTGGTCCTCACGAGGCCGATCGCGCCACACCTGGCGGGGGCCGCGGTCGTCCCAGCGTCCTCCACCTCGTCCTCCTCCTCGGCCATAGCCCCGATCGTTGCGCTCGGGTCGTCAACCGAAGCGTCCATCTCAGATGGCCCTGAGCTCTTGACAATCGTGTTGTGGCTATGTACGTTGTGGAAGGCGTAGAACGGACGGCTGCCCTTGGACGACTCGGGGTGGTCCCGGCCGCGCTTCATGTCTGACTCTGCCACGAGTACGGCCACTCCCTTGCGCTTCACGTCCTTGATCTTGGCCTTCTTCTCCTCTAGGTTGGCCTCGGGGAGCTTGAGGAGGGAGAGACGCCCCTCCTCAGCTCTTGCACACTTGGTTGCTATGTTGAACAGCTCCAGAGTTGTGCATAGCTCCTCGTGGATGGCGAGCTCCTCCTTCATCTTGACATCATGGACGCCATAGGAGAACGCTGATATGATGGCCTCGTCCGTCACCTTGGGATCTTGAGACGAACGCTATTGAAGTGCTAGATGTACTTCTGCAGGGTCTCTCCCGGCTGTTGCTTGATGCAGCGCAGGTCACCCGCGGTCGGAGGACGGCCACGAGTACCCTGGAAGTTGGCGATGAAGCGGTTGCGCATCTCTCCCCAGGAGGAGATTGATCCCGCGGGCAGGTTGAGGAGCCATGAGCGGGCGCCATCCTTGAGAGCGATGGGAAACCAGTTCGCCATGACTTTTTCATCACCGTTGGCCGCCTCAATGCTCAGCTCGTAGAGCTGCCGGAACTCCGCAGGGTCAGGGGTGCCGTCATAGAGCGGAGGCAGATCTTGAACTTGCCTGGCCAAACGACAGTGTGCAGCTCGGGAGCGCAGGTGCGGCAGCCTGCGGTGGCCACTGGGGCCCTCTGCAGGGGTGGAGCCTTCCCTTAATGTTCGCGCATCGCCGGCGCAGGCGGCACGCGGTCTTGTCGTGGTGCCGGGAGCGCTGGGGCGTTTTCTTGCAGCTGGTGATGACCCACAAGTAATAGGGGATCTATCGTAGTCCTTTCGATAAGTAAGAGTGTCGAACCCAACGAGGAGCAGAAGGAAATGATAAGCGGTTTCCAGCAAGGTATTCTCTGCAAGTACTGAAATAAGTGGTAACAGATAGTTTTGTGATAGGATAATTTGTAACGAGCAACAAGTACAAAAGTAAATAAAGTGCAGCAAGGTGGCCCAATCCTTTTTGTAGCAAAGGACAAGCCTGGACAAACTCTTATATAGAGAAAAGCGCTCCCGAGGACACATGGGAATATCGTCAAGCTAGTTTTCATCACGTTCATATGATTCGCGTTCGGTACTTTGATAATTTGGTATGTGGGTGGACCGGTGCTTGGGTACTGTCCTTACTTGGACAAGCATCCCACTTATGATTAACCTCTATTGCAAGCATCCGCAACTACAACAAAAGTATTAAGGTAAACCTAACCATAGCATGAAACATATGGATCCAAATCAGCCCCTTACGAAGCAACACATAAACTAGGGTTTAAGCTTCTGTCACTCTAGCAACCCATCATCTACTTATTACTTCCCAATGCCTTCCTCTAGGCCCAAATAATGGTGAAGTGTCATGTAGTCGACGTTCACATAACACCACTAGAGGAGAGACAACATACATCTCATCAAAATATCGAACGAATACCAAATTCACATGACTACTAATAGCAAGACTTCTCCCATGTCCTCAGGAACAAACGTAACTACTCACAAAGCATATTCATGTTCATAATCAGAGGGGTATTAATATGCATATAGGATCTGAACATATGATCTTCCACCAAATAAACCAACTAGCATCAACTACAAGGAGTAATTAACACTACTAGCAACACAGTACCAATCCCGGACTTGAGACAAGAATTGGATACAAGAGATGAACTAGGGTTTGAGAGGAGATGGTGCTGGTGAAGATGTTGATGGAGATTGACCCCCTCCGATGAGAGATCGTTGGTGATGACGATGGCGATGATTTCCCCCTCCAGAGGGAAGTTTCCCCGCAGAACAGCTCCCACCGGAGCCCTAGATTTTCCGCCAAGGTTCCGCCTCGTGGCGGTGGAGTCTCGTCCCGAAAGCTTGGCTTATGATTTTTTCCTCACGAAAGACTCCATATAGCAGAAGATGGGCATCGGAGGGCCACCAGGGGGCCCACGAGGCAGGGGGCGCCCAGGGGGGTAGGGCGCGCCCCCACCCTCGTGGCCAGGGTGTGGCCCCCTCTGGAACTTCTTGCGCTCAGTATTTTTTATATATTCTGAAAATACTTCCGTGAAGTTTCAGGACTTTTGGAGCTGTGCAGAATAGGTCTCTAATATTTGCTCCTTTTCCAGCCCAGAATCCCAGCTCCGGCATTCTCCCTCTTTATGTAAACCTTGTAAAATAAGAGAGAATAGGCATAAGTATTGTGACATAATGTGTAATAACAGCCCATAATGCAATAAATATCGATATAAAAGCATGATGCAAAATGGACGTATCAACTCCCCCAAGCTTAGACCTCGCTTGTCCTCAAGCGAAAGCGAAATCGAAAAATATGTCCACATGTTTAGAGATAGAGGTGTCGATAAAAATAAAATACGGACATGAGGGCATCATGATCATTCTTAGAACAGCAACATATATATATATTGTCATATGATCTCTTATGCTAAAGTAACAATTCAATCACAATTTCAAGTATGAATCATAAACTTCATTGAGAACCAACAAACTCTAATCTCAGTCATTGAGGCAATTGCAATTTATCATAACATAGGAAAGAGTCAATATAAGAGCTTTTCAGCAAGTCCACATACTCAACCATCTTTTAGTCTTTCACAATTGCTAACACTCACGCAATATTTATGGGTATGAAGTTTTAATCGGACACAGAGAAAGATAGGGGCTTATAGTTTTGCCTCCCAATTTTACCTCAAGGGTAATGTCAACAATAATTAGTTCATGAAGACTCACATCCAATTAGCTATATATATAGGATCTTTCCAACATATTGTGCTTGCCAAAGATAAAATGTAAAAAGGAAAGGTGAAGATCACCATGACTCTTATGTAAGGTAGAATAAAAGTAAAAGATATGGCCCTTCGCAGAGGGAAGCAGAGGTTGTCATGCGCTTTTATGGTTGGATGCACAAAATCTTAATGCAAAAGAACGTCACTTTATATTGCCACTTGTGATATGGACCTTTATTATGCAGTCCGTCGCTTTTATTTCTTCCATATCACAAGATCGTATAAAGCTTATTTTCTCCACACTAATAAGTCATACATATTTAGAGAGCAATTTTTATTGCTTGCACCGATGACAACTTACTTGAAGGATCTTACTCAATCCATAGGTAGATATGGTGGACTCTCATGGCAAAACTGGGTTTAGGGATATTTGGAAGCACAAGTAGTATCTCTACTTGGTGCAAAGAATTTGGCTAGCATGAGGGGAAAGGCAAGCTCAACATGTTGGATGATCCATGACAATATAATTTATCTCAGATGTAAGAAAACATAACCCATTACGTTGTCTTCCTTGTCCAACGTCAACTCTTTAGCATGTCATATTTTAATGAGTGCTCACAATCATAAAAGATGTCCAAGATAGTATATTTATATGTGAAGACCTCTCTTTCTTTATTACTTCCTATTAATTGCAACGATGACCAAAACTATGTTTGTCAACTCTCAACAACTTTTATTCATCATACTTTTATATGTGAGCTCATTACTCTCCATAAGATCCATATGATCTCTTTGTTTCTTTTTATTTTTCTCTTTTCTTTTATTCACTCAAGATCATGGCAAATAATCAAGCCCTTGACTCAACACTAATCTTTATTATATAGCTCACGGACTCGATTACATAGAGGGATCATAAAGCAAAACTCAAAACTAGATCATACCAAAAAATTTATTCTACTAGATCAAGATATTACAAAAGGATCGAACTAAGAAAAACGGTAAAAGATAAAGTGATGGTGATACGATACCGGGGCACTCCCCCAAGCTTGGCAGTTGCCAAGGGGAGTGCCCATACCCATGTGATTATGTCTCCTTTGTTGGTGAAGAAGTTGATGGTTTTGTTGATGGCGTAGGCTTGTCGTCCTTCTTCCAAGGCATAGGCTCACCATCATAGAAAGATGATCGAGTCTCCTAAAACTCAAATCTGCACCCAACTCATCCTTTGAATTCTATATTCATACTCACAGTTTTGATTTGCAGGTCATAGAAACTGGGCTGGAGGTGCTTCAATTTTCTCATAAAGCTTGAAGATGGCCTCCCCAATTGTCCTTGACGTCAGCTTGTGGTTGTTGGTGAACTCCGTGATCATAATGTGATTGGAATTGGAGTCCACAACTTCCACCCATCTCTCACAACTAGAAACTTCTTGCCTCCAATGCTCGAGCTTGCTCTGTGCTTCCGGTCTTCCTTGGTCCCTCAACATCGCGGATGTGCAACAACCCCTTCACGCATCTCAATGGTTGAGGTGTTGCAGCACTTCCGCGAGGTAGGGGTTGATGACCTTCTCGAAGAACTGGTCCTTGGAGGCACTTGAAGACAACATGACGACCTGGATCTTGTCAGAAAACAGCTCAAAACAAAGACAGAGGATTTTGCGTGATACCGGTGATCAAAACCTTCGGGAGGTTATATAATGAATTTTTACCAACCAAAATACGTGAAGTGTAAGAAAACGGAGTCGGAGAGCACACGAGGTGCCCCGAGGTAGGGGGCGCGCCCAGGGGGGTAGGGCGCGCCCTCCACCCTCGTGGAGCCCTCGTGTCCTTCCCGGACTGCTTCTTATTTTTCTATTTTTCTAAATATTCCAAAACAGAGAAAATTGC
The DNA here is from genome assembly GCF_003073215.2 of Triticum urartu. Lineage (NCBI taxonomy): Eukaryota > Viridiplantae > Streptophyta > Magnoliopsida > Poales > Poaceae > Triticum > Triticum urartu. Next base: position 253,055,000 of record NC_053028.1, on the reverse strand, counting down.
CATTAGAAACTGTTTTGGAGTCGGTTTACTTACCGTACCACATACCTATTCCTTTTGGAGTCTGAAACGTTCCGGAAAGTGTCCCTTATGTATTCCCGGGGTTACGGTTTCAATAACATTGGTTTCAACATTTATAGGATTACCTGAGATATAATGTTTGATTCTTTGACCGTTCACCACCTTGGATTTGTGCCTTCGAAGTTGTTGATTTTTATGGCACCGGAACGATAGACCTCCTCGATAACGTAAGGACCTTCCCATTTAGAGAGAAGTTTTCCTGCAAAAAATCTTAAACGAGAGTTGTATAGCAATACATAATCACCTACATTAAACTCACGCTTTTGTATCCTTTTGTCATGCCATCTTTTAACTTTTTCTTTAAACAATTTGGCATTCTCATAGGCTTGGGTTCTCCATTCATCAAGTGAGCTAATGTCAAATAATCTTTTCTCACGGCAAGTTTGAAATCATAATTGAGCTCTTTAATAGCCCAATAAGCCTTATGTTCTAGTTCGAGAGGTAAGTGACATGCTTTTCCATAAACCATTTTATACGGAGACATACCCATAGGATTTTTATATGCAGTTCTATAGGCCCATAATGCATCATCAAGTTTCTTGGACCAATTCTTTCTAGATCTATTAACAGTCTTTTGCAAAATTAATTTGAGTTCTCTATTACTCAATTCTACTTGACCACTAGACTGTGGGTGATAAGGAGATGCAATTCTATGATTAACATCATACTTAGCAAGCATTTTACGGAAAGCACCATGAATAAAATGTGAACCACCATCAGTCATTAAATATCTAGGGACTCCAAACCTCGGAAAAATAACTTCTTTAAGCATCTTAATAGAGGTGTTATGATCAACTACTAGTTGGAATAGCTTCTACCCACTTAGTAACGTAATCAACAGCAACTAAAATATGTGTATATCCATTAGAGGCAGGAAAAGGTCCCATATAATCAAAGCCCCAAACATCAAATGGTTCAATAACAAGTGAATAATTCATAGGCATTTCTTGACGTCTACTAATATTACCAATTCTTTGACATTCATCACAAGATAAGACAAACTTACGGGCATCCTTGAAGAGAGTAGGCCAATAAAAACCGGATTGCAATACCTTATGTGCAGTTCTATCTCCAGCGTGGTGTCCTCCATAAGCTTCGGAGTGACACTTGCGTAGGATCTGTTCCTGTTCATGCTCAGGTACACAACGTCTAATAACACCATCTACTCCTTCTTTATAAAGATGTGGGTCATCCCAAAAGTAATGTCTCAAATCATAGAAAAACTTTTTCTTTTGCTGGTATGTGAAACTAGGTGGTATAAATTTAGCAACAATATAATTAGCATAATCAGCATACCATGGAGCAGTACGAGAAGCATTTATGACATTTAATTGTTCATCAGGAAAGCTATCATCAATAGGTAGTGGGTCATCAAGAACATTCTCTAGCCTAGACAAGTTGTCTGCAACGGGGTTCTCAGCTCCCTTTCTATCAATAATATGCAAATCAAATTCTTGTAGCAAGAGAACCCATCTAATAAGTCTAGGTTTAGCATCTTTCTTTTCCATAAGATATTTAATAGCAGCATGATCGTGTGAAGTTACTTTAGAATCAACAATATAGGTCTGAACTTATCACAAGCAATACAACTGCAAATGTTGGAAATATGCCTAGAGGCAATAATAAAATGGTTATTATTATATTTCTTTGTTCATGATAATTGTCTATTGTTCATGCTATAATTGTGTTATCCGGAAATCGTAATACATGTGTGAATACATAGACCACAACACGTCCCTAGTGAGCCTCTAGTTGACTAGCTCGTTGATCAAAAGATAGTCATGGTTTCCTGACTATGGACATTAGATGTCATTGATAACGGGATCACATCATTAGGAGAATGATGTGATGGACAAGACCCAATCCTAAGCATAGCTCAAAGATCGTGTAGTTCGTTTGCTAGAGCTTTTCCGAATGTCAAGTATCATTTCCTTAGACCATGAGATTGTGCAACTCCCGGATACCGTAGGAGTGCTTTGGGTGTGCCAAACGTCACAACGTAACTGGGTGACTATAAAGGTACACTACGGGTATCTCCGAAAGTGTCTGTTGGGTTGGCACGAATCGAGACTGGGATTTGTCACTCCGTATGACGGAGAGGTATCTCTGGGCCCACTCGGTAATGCATCATCATAATGAGCTCAATGTGACCAAGTGGTTGATCACGGGATCATGCATTACGGTACGAGTAAAGTGACTTGCCGGTAACGAGATTGAACGAGGTATTGGGATACCGACGATCGAGTCTCGGGCAAGTAACGTACCGATTGACAAAGGGAATTGTATACGGGATTGATTGAATCCTCGACATCGTGGTTCATCCGATGAGATCATCGAGGAGCATGTGGGAGCCAACATGGGTATCCAGATCCCGCTGTTGGTTATTGACCGGAGAGTCGTCTCGGTCATGTCTGCGTGTCTCCCGAACCCGTAGGGTCTACACACTTAAGGTTCGGTGACGCTAGGGTTGTAGAGATATTAGTATGCAGTAACCCGAAAGTTGTTCGGAGTCCCGGATGAGATCCCGGACGTCACGAGGAGTTCCGGAATGGTCCGGAGGTGAAGAATTATATATAGGAAGTCCAGTTTCGGCCATCGGGAAAGTTTCGGGGGTACCGGTATTGTACCGGGACCACCGGGTGGGGCCACCTATCCCGGAGGGCCCCATGGGCTGAAGTGGGGAAGGGAACCAGCCCCTGGTGGGCTGGTGCGCCCCCTTGGGCCTCCCCCTGCGCCTAGGGTTGGAAACCCTAGGGGTGGGGGGCGCCCCACTTGGCTTGGGGGGCAAGCCACCCCCCTTGGCCGCCGCCCCCCTTGAGATCCAATCTCTAGGGCCGGCCCCCCCTAGGGGCCCTATATATAGTGGGGGGAGGGAGGGCAGCCGCACCCTAGCCCCTGGCGCCTCCCTCTCCCTCCCGTGACACCTCTCCCTCTCGCTGAGCTTGGCGAAGCCCTGCCGAGATCACCGTTGCTTCCACCACCACGCCGTCGTGCTGCTGGATCTCCATCAACCTCTCCTTCCCCCTTGCTGGATCAAGTTGGAGGAGACGTCTTCCCAATCCGTACGTGTGTTGAACGCGGAGGTGCCGTCCGTTCGGCGCTAGGTCATCGGTGATTTGGATCACGACGAGTACGACTCCATCAACCCCGTTCTCTTGAACGCTTCCGCTCGCGATCTACAAGGGTATGTAGATGCACTCCCCTCTCCCTCGTTGCTAGATGACTCCATAGATTGATCTTGGTGATGCGTAGAAAATTTTAAAATTCTGCTACGTTCCCCAACAGTGGCATCATGAGCTAGGTCTATGCATAGTTTCTATGCACGAGTAGAACACAAAGCAGTTGTGGGCGTCGATATTGTCAATTTACTTGTCGTTACTAGTCTTATCTTGATTCGGCGGCATCGTGGGATGAAGCGGCCCGACCGACCTTACATGTACGCTTACGTGAGACTGGTTCCACCGACTGACATGCACTAGTTGCATAAGGTGGCTAGCGGGTGTCTGTCTCTCCCACTTTAGTCGGATCGGATTCGATGAAAAGGGTCCTTATGAAGGGTAAATAGAAATTGGCATATCACGTTGTGGTTTTGGCGTAGGTAAGAAACGTTCTTGCTAGAAACCTATAGCAGCCACGTAAAAACTTGCAACAACAATTAGAGGACGTCTAACTTGTTTTTGCAGCATGTGCCGTGTGATGTGATATGGCCAAAAGGATGTGGTGAATGATATATGTGATGTATGAGATTGATCATGTTCCTGTAATAGGAATCACGACTTGCATGTCGATGAGTATGACAACCGGCAGGAGCCATAGGAGTTGTCTTAATTTATTTATGACCTGCGTGTCAACATAAACATCATGTAATTACTTTACTTTATTGCTAAAGCGTTAGCCATAGTAGTAGAAGTAATAGATGACGAGACAACTTCAAGAAGACATGATGATGGAGATCATGATGATGGAAATCATGGTGTCATGCCGGTGACAATGTTGATCATGAAGCCCCGAAGATGGAGATCAAAATGAGCAAATGATATTGGCCATATCATGTCACTATTTGATTGCATGTGATGTTTATCATGTTTTGCATCTTATTTGCTTAGAACGACGGTAGCTTAAATAAGATGATCCCTCGTAATAATTTCAAGAAAGTGTTCCCCCTAACTGTGCACCGTTGCGAAGGTTCGTTGTTTCGAAGCACCACGTGATGATCGGGTGTGATAGATTCTAACGTTCGAATACAACGGGTGTAAGCCAGATTTACACACACAATACACTTAGGTTGACTTGACGAGCCTAGCATGTACAGACATGGCCTCGGAACACGGAAGACCGAAAGGTCGAGCATGAGTCGTATAGAAGATACGATCAACATGAAGATGTTCACCGATGTTGACTAGTCCGTCTCACGTGATGATCGGACACGGCCTAGTTGACTCGGATCATGTTTCACTTAGATGACTAGAGGGATGTCTATCTGAGTGGGAGTTCATTGAATAATTTGATTAGATGAACTTAATTATCATGAACTTAGTCTAAAATGTTTACACTATGTCTTATAGATCAAATGGCCCACGCTAATGTTACCCTCAACTTCAACGCGTTACTAGAGAAAACCAAGCTGAAAGATGATGGCAGTAACTACACGGACTGGGTCCGGAACCTGAGGATTATCCTCATAGCTGCCAAGAAAGATTATGTCCTAGAAGCACCACTAGGTGACGCACCCATCCCAGAGAACCAAGACGTTATGAACGCTTGGCAGTCACGTGTTGATGATTACTCCCTCGTTCAGTGCAGCATGCTTTACAGCTTAGAACCGGGGCTCCAAAAGCGTTTTGAGCGACACGGAGCATATGAGATGTTCGAAGAGTTGAAAATGGTTTTCCAAGCTCATGCCTGGGTCGAGAGATATGAAGTCTCCGACAAGTTCTCAGTTGTAAGATGGAGGAAAATAGTTCTGTCAGTGAGCACATACTCAAAATGTCTGGGTTGCATAACCGCTTGACTCAGCTGGGAGTTAATCTCCCGGATGACGCGGTCATTGACAGAATCCTTCAGTCGCTTCCACCGAGCTACAAGAGCTTTGTGATGAACTTCAATATGCAGGGGATGGAAAAGACCATTCCTGAGGTATATTCAATGCTGAAATCAGCGGAGGTGGAGATCAAAAAGGAACATCAAGTGTTGATGGTGAATAAAACCACTAAGTTTAAGAAAGGCAAGGGTAAGAAGAACTTCAAGAAGGACGGCAAGGGGGTTGCCGCGCCCGGTAAGCAAGCTGCCGGGAAGAAGCCAAAGAATGGACCCAAGCCCGAGACTGAGTGTTTTTATTGCAAGGGAAGTGGTCACTGGAAGCGGAACTGCCCCAAATACTTAGCGGACAAGAAGGCCGGCAACACTAAAGGTATATGTGATATACATGTAATTGATGTGTACCTTACCAGTACTCGTAGTAGCTCCTGGGTATTTGATACCGGTGCGGTTGCTCACATTTGTAACTCAAAGCAGGAGCTGCGGAATAAGCGGAGACTGGCGAAGGACGAGGTGACGATGCGCGTCGGGAATGGTTCCAAGGTCGATGTGATCGCCGTCGGCACGCTACCTCTACATTTACCTACGGGATTAGTTTTAAACCTCAATAATTGTTATTTAGTGCCAGCTTTGAGCATGAACATTGTATCAGGATCTCGTTTAATTCGAGATGGCTACTCATTTAAATCCGAGAATAATGGTTGTTCTATTTATATGAGAGATATGTTTTATGGTCATGCTCCGCTGGTGAATGGTTTATTCTTAATGAATCTCGAGCGTAATGTTACACATATTCATAGTGTGAATACCAAAAGATGTAAGGTTGATAATGATAGTCCCACATACTTGTGGCACTGCCGCCTTGGTCACATAGGTGTCAAACGCATGAAGAAGCTCCATGCAGATGGACTTTTGGAGTCTCTTGATTACGAATCATTTGACACGTGCGAACCATGCCTCATGGGTAAAATGACCAAGACTCCGTTCTCAGGAACAATGGAGCGAGCAACCAACTTATTGGAAATCATACATACTGATGTGTGCGGTCCAATGAGTGTTGAGGCTCGCGGTGGCTATCGTTATGTTCTCACCCTCACTGATGACTTGAGTAGATATGGGTATGTCTACTTAATGAAACACAAGTCTGAGACCTTTGAAAAGTTCAAGGAATTTCAGAGTGAGGTTGAGAATCAACGTGACAGGAAAATCAAGTTCTTGCGATCAGATCATGGGGGAGAATACTTGAGTCACGAATTTGGCACGCACTTAAGGAAATGTGGAATAGTTTCACAACTCACGCCGCCTGGAACACCTCAGCGTAATGGTGTGTCCGAACGTCGTAATCGCACTCTATTGGATATGGTGCGATCTATGATGTCTCTTACCGATCTACCGCTGTCATTTTGGGGCTATGCTTTAGAGACTGCCGCATTCACTTTAAATAGGGCTCCGTCGAAATCCGTTGAGATGACACCGTATGAATTATGGTTTGGGAAGAAACCTAAGCTGTCGTTTCTAAAAGTTTGGGGATGCGATGCTTATGTCAAGAAACTTCAACCTGAAAAGCTCGAACCCAAGTCGGAAAAATGCGTCTTCATAGGATACCCTAAAGAAACTTTGGGTATACCTTCTACCTCAGATCCGAAGGCAAGATCTTTGTTGCCAAGAATGGATCCTTTCTAGAGAAAGAGTTTCTCTCGAAAGAAGTAAGTGGGAAGGAAAGTAGAACTTGATGAAGTATTACCTCTTGAACCGGAAATGGCGCAACTCAAGAAAATGTTCCTGAGGTGCCTGCACCGACTAAAGAGGAAGTTAATGATGATGATCATGAAAATTTAGATCAAGTTGCTACTGAAATTCGAAGGTCCACAAGGACACGTTCCGCACCAGAGTGGTACGGCAACCCTATCTATGAAATCATGTTGTTAGACAACGGTGAACCTTCGAACTATGAAGAAGCGATGGCGGGCCCGGATTCCGACAAATGGCTAGAAGCCATGAAATCCGAGATAGGATCCATGTATGAAAACGAAGTATGGACTTTGACTGACTTGCCCGTTGAGCGGCGAGCCATAGAAAATAAGTGGATCTTTAAGAAGAAGACAGACGCGGATGGTAACGTGACCATCTATAAAGCTCGGCTTGTCGCTAAGGGTTATCGACAAGTTCAAGGTGTTGACTACGATGAGACTTTCTCACCGGTAGCGAAGCTGAAGTCCGTCCGAATCATGTTAGCAATTGCCGCATTCTATGATTATGAGATATGGCAAATGGACGTCAAAACGGCATTCCTTAATGGTTTCCTTAAGGAAGAATTGTATATGATGCAGCCAGAAGGTTTTGTCGATCCTAAGAATGCTAACAAGGTGTGCAAGCTCTAACGCTCGATTTATGGGCTGGTGCAAGCATCTCGGAGTTGGAACATTCGCTTTGATGAGATGATCAAAGCGTTTGGGTTTACGCAGACTTATGGAGAAGCCTGCGTTTACAAGAAAGTGAGTGGGAGCTCTGTAGCATTTCTCATATTATATGTAGATGACATACTTTTGATGGGAAATGATATAGAACTCTTGGACAGCATTAAGGCCTACTTGAATAAGAGTTTTTCAATGACGGACCTTGGAGAAGCTGCTTATATATTAGGCATCAAGATCTATAGAGATAGATCAAGACGCCTCATAGGTCTTTCACAAAGCACATACCTTGATAAGATTTTGAAGAAGTTCAAAATGGATCAGTCCAAGAAAGGGTTCTTGCCTGTTTTGCAAGGTGTATGAAATTGAGCTCGGCTCAATGCCCGACCACGGCAGAAGATATAGAAGAGATGAGTGTCATCCCCTATGCCTCAGCCATAGGTTCTATTATGTATGCCATGCTGTGTACCAGACCTGATGTAAACCTTGCCGTAAGTTTGGTAGGAAGGTACCAAAGTAATCCCGGCAAGGAACACTGGACAGCGGTCAAGAATATCCTGAAGTACCTGAAAAGGACTAAGGAAATGTTTCTCGTTTATGGAGGTGACGAAGAGCTCGTCGTAAAGGGTTACGTCGACGCTAGCTTCGACACAGATCTGGATGACTCTAAGTCACAAACCGGATACGTGTATATTTGAATGGTGGGGCAGTAAGCTGGTGCAGTTGCAAGCAGAGCGTCGTGGCGGGATCTACATGTGAAGCGGAGTACATGGCAGCCTCGGAGGCAGCGCATGAAGCAATTTGGGTGAAGGAGTTCATCACCGACTAGGAGTCATACCCAATGCGTCGGGGCCAATCAAACTCTTCTATGACAACACTGGGCTATTGCACTTGCCAAGGAGCCCAGGTTTCACAAGAAGACAAGCACATCAAGCGTCGCTTCAACTCCTCGTGAAAATGTTCAAGATGGAGACATAGATATTTGTAAAGTACATACGGACCTGAATGTAGCAGATCCGTTGACTAAACCTCTCCCTAGAGCAAAACATGATCAACACCAGAATTCCATGGGTGTTCGATTCATCACAATGTCACTAGATTATTGACTCTAGTGCAAGTGGGAGACTGTTGGAAATATTGCCCTAGAGGCAATAATAAATTATTATTATATTTCTTTGTTCATGATAATTGTCTTTATTCATGCTATAACTGTATTATCCGGAAATCGTAATACACTGTGTGAATACATAGACCATAATATGTCCCTAGTAAGCCTCTAGTTGACTAGCTCGTTGATCAACAGATAGTCATGGTTTCCTGGCTATGGACATTGGATGTCATTGATAACGGGATCACATCATTAGGAGAATGATGTGATGGACAAGACCAATCCTAAACATAGCACAAGATCGTATAGTTCGTTGCTAGAGTTTTCCAATGTCAAGTATCTTTTCCTTTGACCATGAGATCGTGTAACTCCCGGATACCGTAGAGTGCTTTGGGTGTACCAAACGTCACAACGTAACTGGGTGACTCTAAAGGTATACTACGGGTATCTCCGAAGTGTCTGTTGGGTTGACACGGATCAAGACTGGGATTTGTCACTCCGTATGACGGAGAGGTATCCACTGGGCCCACTCGGTAATGCATCATCATAATGAGCTCAAAGTGACCAAGTGTCTGGTCACGGGATCATGCATTACGGTACGAGTAAAGTGACTTGCCGGTAACGAGACTGAACAAGGTATTGGGATACCGACGATCGAGTCTCGGGCAAGTAACATACCGATTGACAAAGGGAATTGTATACGGGGTTGTTTAATCCTCGACATCGTGGTTCATCCGATGAGATCATCGTGGAGCAGTGGGAGCCAACATGGGTATCCAGATCCCGCTGTTGGTTATTGACCGGAGAGTCGTCCCGGTCATGTCTGCATGTCTCCCGAACCCGTAGGGTCTACACACTTAAGGTTCGGTGACGCTAGGGTTGTGAAGATATGTGTATGCAGTAACCCGAATGTTGTTCGGAGTCCCGGATGAGATCCTGGACGTCACGAGGAGTTCCGGAATGGTCCGGAGGTAAAGATTTATATATGGGAAGTCCTGTTTCGGGCATCGGGACAAGTTTTGGGGTTATCGGTATTGTACCGGGACCACCGGAAGGGTCCCGGGGGCCCACCGGGTGGGGCCACCTGTCCCGGGGGGGCACATGGGCTGTAGGGGGTGCGCCTTGGCCTAGATGGGCCAAGGGCACCAGCCCCAAAAGCCCATGCGCCTAGGGTTCCACTTAAGGGAAGAGTCCCAATTGTGGAAGGCACCTCTAGGTGCCTTGGGGGGGAGGGAAACCTCCCCTTGGCTGCCGCACCTAGGAGATTGGATCTCCTAGGCTGGCGCACCACCCCCCCTTGGCCCTCCTATATATAGTTGAGGAGAGGGAGGACTTCATACCTCAGCCTTTTGTGCTTCCCTCTCCCCTGTTACATCTCTCCCTCGTAGTACACGGCAAAGCCCTGCTACTGTGACGCCCTGCATCCACCACCACGCCGTCGTGCTGCTGGATCTTCATCAACCTCTCCTCCCCCCTTGCTGGATCAAGAAAGGAGGAGACATCATCCGCTCCGTACGTGTGTTGAACGCGGAGGTACCGTCCGTTCGGTGCTAGGATCTCCGGTGATTTGAATCACGTCGTGTTCGACTACATCAACCCCGTTCTTCGAACGCTTCCGCTCGCGATCTACAAAGGTATGTAGATGCATCTAATCACTCGTTGCTAGATGAACTCCTAGATGGATCTTGGTGAAACGAGTAGGAAAATTTTTGTTTTCTGCAACGTTCCCCAACATAAGCATGAGGAGAATTTAGCACAGATTGCAATAAGGAAATACAATCTATTAAAGAACAATTATCATAATTAAATTCCTTGAAATCCAAGATAGTGGGTTCATTGCTATTTAAAGTTTTGACCTCCAAATCCCACTTTTATCAATTTTTGCATCAAGATCTAAAAACTCCGAATCATTGGGACGCCTTCTAACTAAAGTTGACTCATCTCCAGTCCCATCATTATCAAGATTAATATTGCAAAACAAGGATTTAATAGTGCACACATCAATTACTTTTAGATCTTCATCCTTATTATCATGAAAACTAGAAGAACATGCTTTCACAAAGCAATCTTTTTAGCACGTCTCCTAGCGGTTCTTTCTTTGCACTCATCAATGGAAATTCTCATAGCTTTGAGAGACTCATTGATATCATGCTTAGGTGGAATAGATCTAAGTTTCAAACAATCAACATCAAGAGAAATTCTATCCATGTTCCTAGCCAACTCATCAATCTTAAGCAATTTTTCTTCAATCAAAGCATTGAAACTCTTTTGAGAACTAATAAATTCTTTAATACTGGATTCAAAATCAGGGGGCATCTTATTATAATTTACATAAGAATTGTTGGTGAAATTACCATAATTATTAGAGGAATTACTAGGAAATGTCCTAGAATTAAAATTACCTCTATACGCGTTGTTACCAAAATTGTTCCTACCAACAAAATTCACATCCATAGATTCATTATTATTCTCAATCAAAGTAGACAAAGGCATATCATTAGGATCAGTAGGAGCACTCTTATTAGCAAACAATTTCATAAGTTCATCCATCTTTCCACTCAAAACATTAATCTCTTCAATTTCATGCACCTTTTTACTAGTACATCTTTCCGTGTGCCATTGAGAATAATTAACCATAATATTATCTAGGAGTTTAGTAGCTTCTCCTAAAGTGATTTCCATAAAAGTGCCTCCCGCGGCCGAATCTAAAAGATTTCTAGAAGCAAAATTCAATCCGGCATAAAATTTGTATAATCATCCATAAATTCAAACCATGTGTAGGGCAATTACGTATCATTAATTTCATCCTCTCCCAAGATTGTGCAACATGTTCATGATCAAGTTGCTTAAAATTCATAATATCATTTCTAAGAGAGATGATCTTAGCGGGAGGAAAATACTTAGAGATAAAAGCATCTTTGCACTTATTCCATGAATCAATACTATTTTTAGGCAAAGACAAAACCAAGCTTTAGCGATCTCTAAGCGAAAACGAATAGCTTAAGTTTAACAATATCATTATCCACATCTTTATTCTTTTGCATATCACACAAATCAACAAAGTTGTTTAGATGGGTAGCGGCATCTTCACTAGGAAGGCCAGAAAACGGATCTTTCATGACAAGATTCAGCAAAGCAGTATTAATTTCACAAGATTCAGCATCGGTAAGAGGAGCAATTCGGAGTGCTAATAAAATCATTATTGTTGGTATTGGCAAAGTCACACAATTTAGTATTATCTTGAGCCATCGTGACAAGAAAGCAATCCAACACACAAGCAAACAAGCAAGAAAAGCGAACGGAAGAGAGGACGAAAGGAAAAGAGGGCGAATAAAACGGCAAGGGTGAAGTGGGGGAGAGGAAAACGAGAGGCAAATGGCAAATAATGTAATGCGAAGGATAAGAGTTGTGATGGGTACTTGGTATGTCTTGACTTGGCGTAGATCTCCCCGGCAACGGCGCCAGAAATCCTTCTTGCTACCTCTTGAGCATGCGTTGGTTTTTCCCTTGAAGAGGAAAGGGTGATGCAGCAAAGCAGCGTAAGTATTTCCCTCAGTTTTTGAGAACCAAGGTATCAATCCAGTAGGAGACCACGCGCGAGTCACCTCGTACCTACACAAACAAATAAGAACCTCACAACCAACGCGATAAAGGGGTTGTTAATCCCTTCACGGCCACTTGCAAGAGTGAGATCTGATAGAGATAATAATAATAATAAGATAAATATTTTTGGTATTTTTATGATATAAATTGAAAGTAAAGATTGCAAAATAAAATAGATTGGAAACTTGTATGATGGAAAATAGACCCGGGGGCCATAGGTTTCACTAGTGGCTTCTCTCAAGATAGAATAAGTATTACGGTGAGTGAACAAATTACCGTCGAGCAATTGATAGAATTGAGCATAGTTATGAGAATATTTAGCTATGATCATGTATATAGGAATCATGTCTGTGACAAGTACACTGACTCCTGCCTGCATCTACTACTATTACTCACACATCGACCGCTATCCAGCATGCATCTAGAGTATTAAGTTCATAAGAACGAGTAACGCTTTAAGCAAGATGACATGATGTAGAGGGATAAACTCATGCAATATGATATAAACCCCATCTTTTTATCCTCGATGGCAACAATACAATACGTGTCGTTTCCCCTACTGTCACTGGGATCGAGCACCGCAAGATTGAACCCAAAGCTAAGCACTTCTCCCATTGCAAGAAAGATCAATCTAGTAGGCCAAACCAAACTGATAATTCGAAGAGACTTGCAAAGATAACCAATCATACATAAAAGAATTCAGAGAAGATTCAAATATTGTTCATAGATAATCTTGATCATAAACCCACAATTCATCGGATCTCGACAAACACACCGCAAAAGAAGATTACATCGAATAGATCTCCAAGAGAATCGAGGAGAACTTTGTATTGAGATCCAAAGAGAGAGAAGAAGCCATCTAGCTAATAACTATGGACCCGAAGGTCTGAGGTAAACTACTCACACATCATCGGAGAGGCTATGGTGTTGATGTAGAAGCCCTCCGTGATCAATGCCCCCTCGGCGGAGCGCCGGAAAAGGCCCCAAGATGGGATCTCACGGGTACAGAAGGTTGCGGCAGTGGATTAGGTTTTGTGTGCCCTCTGATGTTTTAGGGTACGTAGGTATATATAGGGAAGAAGGTAGTCGGTGGAGCCACGAGGGGCCTCACGAGGTGGAGGGCGCCCAGGGGGTAGGCGCGCCCCTGCCTTGTGGCCTCCTCGTTGATTGCTTGACGTCACTCCAAGTCCTCTGGATCACGTTTGTTTCAAAAATCACGCTCCCGAAGGTTTCAATTCCATTTGGACTCTGTTGATATTTCTTTTTCTACGAAACACTGAAAAATGGCAAAAAAGACAGCAATTGGGATGGGGCCTCGGTTATAAGTTAGTCCCAAAAATAATTATAGAAGTGTATAAATAATCCCATTAAAACTCCAAAACAGAATATATAAAAGCATGGGACAATCAAAAATTATAGATACGTTGGAGATGTATCAACTTTGGAGTGACTCTTTGTTGCATGTTGCAGTATTGTTATATGATCCAATTATGTTATTATTGGTGAGAGAACTTGCACTAGTGAAAGTATGAACCCTAGGCCTTGTTTCAAAGCATTGCAATACCGTTTGTTCTCACTTTTATCATTAGTTACCTTGCTGTTTTTATATTTTCAAATTACAAAACCTATATCTACCATCCATATTGCACTTGTATCACCATCTCTTCGCCGAACTAGTGCACCTATTCAATTTACCATTGTATTGGGTGTGTTTGGAACACAAGAGACTCTTTGTTATTTGGTTGCAGGGTTGTTTGAGAGAGACCATCTTCATCCTATGCCTCCCACGGATTGATAAACCTTAGGTCATCCACTTGAGGGAAATTTGCTACTGTCCTACAAACCTCTGCACTTGGAGGCCCAACAACGTCTACAAGAAGAAGGTTGTGTAGTAGACATCAAGCTCTTTTCTGGCGCCGTTGACGGGGAGGTTAGCGCTTGAAGGTATATCTTTAGATCTTGCAATCGAATCTTTTTGTTTCTTGTTTTATCACTAGCTTAGTCTATAAAAGAAAATTACAAAAAAATGGAATTGAGAGTACTTCATATGCTTCATCTTTTTAATATATTTCATGAAAAAAGGATTTCGATAATTGTGCCAAAGTGTTAGAATAAGAATGCATTAAAATGTTTGGCACTATATTTGAATGATGAGCATGATTGCAATGTTGTTAGTATGAATTCTTTGAATATCTATGATGCTAATGATATGTAGAGCCACAAGCTTGGGGATGCTATGTTTGATGAAGATGATATTTTTTGTCCCCCAAGTTTTGATGAGCAAATTTATTTTGATGATAGCATTCATCCTATTTATGATGATTATATTGATGAAAGTGGGTTCAGAAGAGTGTCAACTTTAGGAAGTAATGATCCCACTATTTTGGAGGATGTTGGGTCTTATTGTGATAATTATAAAACTGGATTTGGAGAGGTCGTGACTTTATTTAGTAATGATTCCACTATCTTGGAAGAGGTTTCAATTGATTATGATCAGAACAAAGTTGCTACTTATGATGATTATTGTGATGACACTTATGCTATAAAAAGTAGTGATGATTATATTTATAAAACTTGTCATGATTATGATTACCCTTTTTCTGAATATTACTCTTTTAATGTGGAAACAATTTATAGTATTCGAGTTTCTTATGATACTCCCACTATTCCGAATGAGAAGAATTTTGCTTATGTGGAGAATAGTAAATTTTTTATGCTTGTAGATGATGACCCACAAGTATAGGGGATCTATCGTAGTCCTTTCGATAAGTAAGATGTCGAACCCAACGAGGAGCAGAAGGAAATGATAAGCGGTTTTTAGCAAGGTATTCTCTACAAGCACTGAAATTATAGGTGACAGATAGTTTTGTGATAAGATAATTTGTAACGAGCAACAAGTAACAAAACCAAATAAAATGCAGCAAGGTGGCCCAATCCTTTTGGTAGCAAAGGACAAGCCTGGACAAATTCTTATATAGAGAAAAGCGCTCCCGAGGACACATGGGAATTATCGTCAAGCTAGGTTTCATCACGATCATATGATTCGCGTTCGGTACTTTGATAATTTGGTATGTGGGTGGACCGGTGCTTGGGTGCTGTCCTTACTTGCACAAGCATCCCACTTATGATTAACCTCTATTGCAAGCATCCACAACTACAACAAAAGTATTAAGGTAAACCTAACCATAGCATGAAACATATAGATCCAGATCAGCCCCTTACGAAGCAACGCATAAACTAGGGTTTAAGCTTCTGTCACTCTAGCAACCCATCATCTACTCATTACTTCCCAATGCCTTCCTCTAGGCCCAAATAATGGTGAAGTGTCATGTAGTTGACGTTCACATAACACCACTAGAGGAGAGACAACATACATCTCATCAAAATATCGAACGAATACCAAATTCACATGACTACTAATAGCAAGACTTCTCCCATGTCCTCAGGAACAAACATAACTACTCATAAAGCATATTCATGTTCATAATCAGAGGGGTATTAATATGCATATAGGATCTGAACATATGATCTTCCACCAAATAAACCAACTAGCATCAACTACAAGGAGTAATCAACACTAGTAGCAACCCACAGGTACCAATCCCAGACTTGGAGACAAGAATTGGATACAAGAGATGAGCTAGGGTTTGAGAGGAGATGGTGCTGGTGAAGATGTTGTTGGAGATTGACCCCCTCCTGATGAGAGGATCGTTGGTGATGACGATGGTGATGATTTCCCCCTCCCGGAGGGAAGTTTCCCCGGCAGAACAGCTCTGCCACGGCCCTAGATTGGTTCTACCAAGGTTCCGCCTCGTGGCGGCGGAGTCTCATCCCGAAAGCTGGCTTATTATTTTTTCCTCATCGAAAGACTCCATATAGCAAAAGATGGGCATCGGAGGGCCACCAGGGGGCCCATGAGGCAGGGGGCGCGCCCCCACCCTCGTGGGCAGGGTGTGGCCCCCCTCCGGAACTTCTTGCGCTCAGGATTTTTTATATATTCTAAAAATGACTTCCGTGAAGTTTTAGGACTTTTGGAGCTGTGCAGAATAGGTCTCTAATATTTGCTCCTTTTCCAGCCCAGAATCCCAGCTGCCGGCATTCTCCCTCTTTATGTAAACCTTGTAAAATAATATAGAATAGGCATAAGTATTGTGACATAATGTGTAATAACAGCCCATAATGCAATTAATATCGATATAAAAGCATGATGCAAAATGGACGTATCAAATCCCCCAAGCTTAGACCTCGCTTGTCCTCAAGCGAAAGCCGAAATAGAAAAATATGTCCGCATGTTTAGAGATAGAGGTGTCGATAAAAATAAAATACGGACATGAGGGCATCATGATCATTCTTAGATCAGCAGCTTATATAATTCTTGTCATATGATCTCTTATGCTAGAGTAACAATTAAATCACAATTTCAAGTATGAATCATAAACTTCATTGAAAACTAATAAACTATAATCTCAGTCATTGGAGCAATTGCAATTTATCATAACATAGGAAAGAGTCAATATAAGAGCTTTTCAGCAAGTCCACATACTCAACTATCATATAGTCTTTCACAATTGCTAACACTCATGCAATAGTTATGGGTATGGAGTTTTAATCAGACACAGAGAAAGATAGGGGCTTATAGTTTTGCCTCCCAACGTTTTACCTCAAGGGTAATGTCAACAATAATAGTTCATGAAAACTCACATCCAATTAGCCATATATACTAGGATCTTTCCAACATGTTGTGCTTGCCAAAAGATAAAATTTAAAAAGGAAGGGTGAAGATCACCATGACTCTTATGCAAGGTAGGAGATAAAAGTAAAATATAGGCCCTTCGCAGAGGGAAGCAGAAGTTGTCATGCGCTTTTATGGTTGGATGCACAAAATCTTAATGCGAAAGAATGTCACTTTATATTGCCACTTGTGATATGGACCTTTATTATGCAGTCTGTCGCTTTTATTTCTTCCATATCACACGATCGTATAAAGCTTATTTTCTCCCACACTAATAAGTCATACATATTTAGAGGGCAATTTTTATTGCTTGCACCGATGACAACTTACTTGGGGGATCTTACTCAATCCATAGGTAGGTATGGTGGACTCTCATGGCAAAACTGGTTTAAGGGTGTTTGGAAGCACAAGTAGTATCTCTACTTGGTGCAAAGAATTTGGCTAGCATGAGGGGGAAAGACAAGCTCAATCATGTTGGATGATCCATGACAATATACTTTATCTCAGATGTAAGAAAACATAACCCATTACATTGTCTTCCTTGTCCAACATCAACTCTTTAGCATGTCATATTTTAATGAGTGCTCACAATCATAAAAGATGTCCAAGATAGTATATTTATATGTGAAGACCTCTCTTTCTTTATTACTTCCTATTAATTGCAACAATGACCAAAACTATGTTTGTCAACTCTCAACAACTTTTATTCATCATACTCCTTTTATGTGAGCTCATTACTCTCCATAAGATCCATATGATATCTTTGTTTCTTTTTATTTCTTTCTCTTTTCTTTTATTCACTCAAGATTATGGCAAAATAATCAAGCCCTTGACTCAACACTAATCTTTATTATATATAGCTCACGGGCTCGATTACATAGAAGGATCATAAAGCAAAACTCACAACTAGATCATACTAAAACTTTATTCTACTAGATCAAGATATTATCAAAAGGATCGAACTAAGAAAAATGGTAAAGATAAAAGTGATGGTGATACGATACTGGGGCACTCCCCCAAGCTTGGCAGTTGCCAAGGGGAGTGCCCATACCAGATACTCAATTCTTCTTGGTTGGTGGAGAGGGTGGAGTTGTTGATGATGTAGGCTTGTCATCCTTCTTCCAAGTCATAGGCTCGCCATCATAGAATGATGATCAAGTCTCCTGAATCCTCAAATCTGCAGCCAAACTCATCCTCTTGAATCTATACTCATACTCAGAGTTTTGGTTTTGCAGGTCATAGATCTGGGCTTGGAGGTGCTCGATTTTCTCGTGAAGCTTGAAGATGGCCTCCCCAATGTCCTTGGCATCCAGCTTGTGGTTGTTGGTTAACTCTGTGATCATAATGTGATTGGAGTCAAGTCCACGCTCCACCATCTCCTGGCACCTGAAAACTTGTTGCTCCATTGCCTCGAGCCTTGTTTCCACGCTTCCGGTCCTCCTTGGTCCCTCAACATCGCGGATGTGCAACAACCCCTCACACATCTCAATGGTTTGAGGGTGTTGCAGCACCTCTGCGAGGTAGGGGTTGATGACCTTCTCGAAGAACTTGTCCTTGGGGGCACTTGAGGACGACATGACGACCTAGATCTGTCAGATAAACAGCTCAAAACAAAGAAAAGAGATATTTGCGTGATACGGGAGTCAAAACCTCCGGGAGATTATATAATGAATTTTTACCGACCAAAATACGTAACGTGCAAGAAAACGGAGTTCAGAGAGCACACGAGGTGCCCACAAGGCAGGGGGCGCGCCCAGGGGGTAGGGCGCGCCCTCCACCCTCGTGGAGCCCTCGTGTCCTTCCTAGACTGCTTCTTATTTTTCTATTTTTCTAAATATTCCAAAACGGAGAAAAATTGCCATTAGAACTGTTTTGGAGTCGGTCTACTTACCGTACCACATACCTATTCCTTTTCGGAGTCTGAAACGTTCCGGAAAGTGTCCCTTATGTATTCCTCCGGGGTTACGGTTTCAATAACATTGGTTTCAACATTTATAGGATTACCTGAGATATAATGTTTAATTCTTTGACCGTTCACCACCTTCGGATTTGTGCCTTCGAACTTGTTGATTTTTATGGCACCGGAACGATAGATCTCCTCGATAACGTAAGGACCTTCCCATTTAGAGAGAAGTTTTCCTGCAAAAAATCTTAAATGAGAGTTGTATAGCAATACATAATCACCTATATTAGACTCACGCTTTTGTATTCTTTTGTCATGCCATCTTTTAACTTTTTCTTTAAATAATTTGGCATTCTCGTAGGCTTGGGTTCTCCATTCATTGAGTGAGCTAATGTCAAATAACCTCTTCTCACCAGCAAGTTTGAAATCATAATTGAGTTCTTTAATGGCCCAATAAGCCTTATGTTCTAGTTCGAGAGGTAAGTGACATGCTTTTCCATAAACCATTTTATATGGAGACATATCCATAGGATTTTTATATGCAGTTCTATAGGCCCATAGTGCATCATCAAGTTTCTTGGACCAATTCTTTCTAGATCTATTAACAGTCTTTTGCAAAATTAATTTGAGTTCTCTATTACTCAATTCTACTTGACCACTAGACTATGGGTGATAAGGAGATGCAATTCTATGATTAACATCATATTTAGCAAGCATTTTATGGAAAGCACCATGAATAAAATGTGAACCACCATCAGTCATTAAATATCTAGGGACTCCAAACCTCGGAAAAATAACTTCTTTAAGCATCTTAATAGAGGTGTTATGATCAGCACTACTAGTTGGAATAGCTTCTACCCACTTAGTAACGTAATCAACAGCAACTAAAATATGTGTATATCCATTAGAGGCAGGAAAAGGTCCCATATAATCAAAGCCCCAAACATCAAATGGTTCAATAACAAGTGAATAATTCATAGTCATTTCTTGACGTCTACTAATATTACCAATTCTTTGACATTCATCACAAGATACAACAAACATACGGGCATCCTTGAAGAGAGTAGGCCAATAAAAACCGGATTGCAATACCTTATGTGCAGTTCTATCTCCAGCGTGGTGTCCTCCATAAGCTTCGGAGTGACACTTGCGTAGGATCTGTTCCTGTTCATGCTCAGGTACACAACATCTAATAACACCATCTACTCCTTTATAAAGATGTGGTTCATCCCAGAAGTAATGTCTTAAATCATAGAAAAACTTTTTCTTTTGCTGGTATGTGAAACTAAGTGGTATAAATTTAGCAACAATGTAATTAGCATAATCAGCATACCATGGAGCAGTGTGAGAAGCATTTATGACATTTAATTGTTCATCAGGAAAACTATCATCAATAGGTAGTGGGTCATCAAGAACATTCTCTAGCCTAGACAAGTTGTCTGCAAAGGGGTTCTTAGCTCCCTTTCTATCAATAATATGCAAATCAAATTCTTGTAGCAAGAGAACCCATCTAATAAGTCTAGGTTTAGCATATTTCTTTTCCATAAGATATTTAATAGCAGCATGATCCGTGTGAATAGTTACTTTAGAATCAACAATATAAGGTCTGAACTTATCACAAGCGAATACAACTGCCAAAAATTCTTTTTCAGTAGTAGCATATTTCTCTGAGCATTGTCTAGAGTTTTACTAGCATATTGAATAACATTTAATTTCTTATCAACTCTTTGCCCTAGAACAGCACCTACAGCATAATCACTAGCATCACACATAATTTCAAAGGGTAAATTCCAATCAGGTGGCTAAACAATAGGTGCAGAGATCAATGCTTCCTTAAGTATTTCAAATGCTTCTACACAATCATCATCAAAAACAAATGGTATATCTTTTTGTAATAAATTAGTCAAAGGCCGAGAAATTTTTGAGAAGTCCTTAATGAACCTCCTATAAAAACCGGCGTGACCAAGGAAACTTCTTATACCTTTGATGTCCTTGGGACATGGCATCTTTTCAATAGCATCAACCTTAGCTTTATCAACTTCAATACATCTTTCAGAAACTTTATGCCCCAAGAATATACCTTCATTAACCATAAAGTGGCACTTCTCCCAATTCAAGACAAGGTTAGTTTCTTCACATCTCTGCAAAACTCAATCAAGGTTGCTTAAGCAATCATCAAAAGAGGATCCATAGACGGAGAAATCGTCCATGAAAACCTCACAAATCTTTTCACAAAAGTCAGAGAATATAGCCATCATGCATCTTTGGAAGGTAGTAGGTGCATTTCATAAACCAAAAGGCATACGTCTATAAGCAAAAGTACTGAACAGGAAAGTAAAAGTGGTCTTAGATTGATCATCAGTTGACACAGGTATTTGAGAGAAACCAGAATAACCATCTAGAAAACAAAAATGTGTATGTTTAGATAATCTTTCTAGCATTTGATCAATAAAAGTTAAGGGATAATGATCTTTTTAGTAGCCTTATTTAATTTGCGGAAATCAATTACCATCCTATAACCTGTAATAATTCTTTGCAGAATCAATTCATCTTTATCATTAGGAACGACAGTAATACCTTCCTTTTTAGGGACACAATGGACATGACTTACCCACTGACTATCAGCAACGGGATAAATTATACCCGCCTCAAGGAGCTTTAGTATTTCCTTTCTTACCACTTCTTTCATCTTACGATTCAGCCGTCATTGGTGATCACGAACTGGTTTGGCATCTTTCTCCAAATTTATTTTGTGTTGACATAGTGTGGGACTAATGCCCTTAAGATCATCGAGAGTATATCCAATAGCAACACGGTGCTTCTTCAGAGTTTTCAATAATCTCTCTTCTTCATGCTCTGAAAGGTTAGCACTAATAGTAACAGGATATATATTTTTCTCATCAAGATAAGCATATTTAAGAGTATCAGGTAACGGTTTGAGCTCAAACACGGGATCACCCTTGGGTGGAGGAGGATCCCCTAGGATTTTGACAGGAAAATTGTGTTTCAGGATGGGTTCCTATTTAAAGAATACTTCATCTATTTCCCTTCTTTCATTCATAAACATATCATTTTCATGGTCTAGCAAATATTGTTCTAAAGGATCACTAGGAGGCACGGCAATAGAAGCAAGACCAACAATTTCATCTTTACTAGGCAATTCCTCTTCACGGAGTTGTCTGCGAAATTTAGAGAAGTTGAACTCATGAGACATGTCACCTAAGCCAATAGTAACAACATCCTTTTCGCAATCTATCTTAGCATTAACTGTGTTCAAGAAGGGTCAACCAAATATAATGGGACAAAAGCTATCTTGTGGGGAACCAAGAACAAAAAAATCAGCAGGATATTTAGTTTTCCCACGCAAGACTTCAACATCTCTAAAAATCCCAATTGGTGAAATAGTATCTCTATTGGCGAGTTTAATTGTGACATCAATATCTTCTAACTCAGCAGGTGTGATGTCATGCATAATTTCTTTATATAAGTCAATAGGTATTGCACTAGAACTAGCACCCATATCACATAAGCCATGATAACAATGATCTCCTATTTTAACATAAATAACAGGCATGCCTACCACGGGTCTATGTTTATCTTTAGCACATGGTTTAGCAATTCTAGCAGTCTCATCACAGAAATGAATAACATGCCCATCAATATTATCAGACAAGAGATCTTTAACAATAGCAATATTAGGTTCAACTTTAATTTGCTCGGGAGGTGTATAGGTTCTAATATTTCTTTTACGAACCACAGTTGAAGCTTTAGCATGATCTTTTATCCTAACAGGAAAAGGTGGTTTCTCAACATAAGCAGTAGGAACAATAGGATCATTATAAGTGACAGTCTTTTCTTCAACTTTAATAGGTGCAGCTACTTTTACTTCTATGGGAGGATGATATCTAAACCACTTCTCCCTAGGGAGATCAACATGAGTAGCAAAAGATTCACAGAAAGAAGCTACTATTTCAGAGTCAAGTCCATATTTAGTGCTAAATTTACGGAAAACATTGGTATCCATAAAAGATTTAAGACAATCAAACTCAGGTATCATACCTGGCTTCTTACCTTCGTCGAGGTCCCAATCTTCAGAGTTGCATTTAATTCTTTCCAATAAATCCCATTTGAATTCAATAGTCTTCATCATAAAAGATCTAGCACAATAAGTATCGAGCATGGTGCGGTTGTTATCAGAAACCGAGCATAAAAAATTTGAATAATCATTTCTCTTGAGAGCTCATGATTGGGGCATGAATATAACATTGACTTAATCCTCTTCCAAGCTTGATCAATGCTTTCTCCTTCGCGAGGCCAAAAATTATATATATAATTACGATCACGATGAACAAGATGCATAGGATAAAACTTCTGATGAAATTCCAATTTCAATCGTTTGTAGTTCCATGATCTCATATCATCACATAGCCTATACCATGTCAATGCGTCTCCCTTCAAAGATAAAGGGAAGACCTTCTTCTTAATAACATCATCGGGCACACCTGCAAGCTTAAATAATCCACAAACTTCATCCACATATATTAGGTGCTCATCGGGATGTAATGTTCCATCTCCTGCAAAAGGTTTAGCTAGATTTTTCATATACCGAAGGAATTTCAAGCTAGACATTTTCATTTTCAAGTAGGTTCAGTAGGTTAGGAGCAACTCTTTGCTCTACTGGTCAGGGTGAAGATACCCCAAACAAGCCCTCAGAGGATTACTTCCATACTAACAAGTTACAGTAAATTTCAAGCACACTAAATAAATCTTTCCTTACAATTCTCACTACCAAAGGCGCTTCAACTCCCCGGCAATGGTGCCAGAAAAGAGTCTAGAGAGAAGATGATATGACTTCTTCCATTTAAATAAATGATAAAGGGTTTTGAAAAGATTTGAATTTCATTTGAAAATATTTCAAATTCATAACTTTAAGCAAATCAATGATTTTCATGAGAGAAGATAAAACGACTTCTTCAAAACATATGAAATATGAGTTGGAAGTTTAAAAGGATCAAATTCAAATTCCTTTTGGAAATTATTTTCAATTTGGATATATTTGGGTTTTATTCAAATTATTTTTTTCTCCAAAAATAAAATAAATGGAAAATAGGGTAAAATGATTCCCTACATCAGAAAATTGGAGAGAAATAATTTTGAAATCATTTTGGTATTTTTAAAATGATTTTAATTGGATTTTATTAGAGCTGTAGCACTCTTTGCTTTATTTGAATTTGTGTGAATTTTATTTAATGCTAGGAAATGTTCACGTTGTAGAAAATCTTTTTCTGAAAATTTGGATATATTATATGCCTATATAATATTTTTAATTATTCCGTTTTTATTATTTTAATTGTCTGGAAAATGTTTTTTTAATAATAAAAAAAAACTTCGGACTGACCGGGCCGGGCCAGCCCAGTTCGCCAGGCCATGGCCCAGCGCATCATCTTCGAGCTAGGGAGGATCTCCCGACAAAGCACGCCGCTGCGCCCGTACCTCGCCTGGACGCCTCACCGCCGCATTTCCCCTGCCCCCTCGTTTTTATTATTTTAATTGTCTAGAAAATGTTTTTTTAATAATAAAAAAAAACTTCGGACTGACCGGGCCGGGCCAGCCCAGTTCGCCAGGCCATGGCCCATCGCATCATCTTCGAGCTAGGGACGATCTCCCGACAAAGCACGCCGCTGCGCCCGTACCTCGCCTGGAAGCCTCACCGCCGCATTTCCCCTGCCCCTTCGCGCACGCTTTTTTTTAAACCGGTTCGGTTTTCGTTAGAAATCCCTAGTCGTTTTTTTGGTTCGCCGGTTTTTTTGGTTTTTCTTTTTAGCGGACGTTCGACCGGACGTTCGTTTTAACGAATGGTTTTCACTCGTTAGTTACAGATAATGAACGCTCGTTCGTTAGCCTGTTCATCAGTTTTCTTTTATCGGATTAATCCACGATTATTTCTGATCGCGGTTTCTGATCCGATTTTCGTTCTAGTTTATCTTTTCACTCGTTAGTCAGAATCAGGCGATTCAAGCGCCTAGATCTTCGTCTCGAGACCCTCTTTTCGTCTAATCAACTTGCACAAGTTTTTGCTACTGTAAAATTTAACCTAGGACCAGATTAGTAAACGGATCTTGTTTCTTTCGCCGTTTGAGTTTCGTTGCTCCGTTCGATTTGATTCTTTTTGCAAACCGAAGTTCTTAAGTTGAACTTTCTTGTTAGATCTTCTTATTTGAGATTTACCCGTGTTTCTTAGTTTGATTGCTTATGTATGCTATTTTTTGTTTGCGATAGAATTCCCGAAGTGCGAAGCGTGTTATTTGGAGTCTCTAGGTTACGCGGATCGTCAGCAAGGCAAGTAACACTTTGATCATACCCCTTTATCACCCAGTTTTTATGCACTAGTACCAATCCTCAAACATTGCATTGTTAGGATGTCATTAACATGTGGGTTGGAAAGTAGTTGATGAGGTAGAACCTATTACCCTGTTACATTCAAACCCTTGGGAGTTACTTCTACGCGTTGCTTATATTGCTATGTTATGCTCGTAGACGTGGTCTGGGTGAGTGAAATCCATGACAGATGTGAGATTGATAGTTAATGGTTCAACTTAAGGTGGCAACTTAAATACACATCTGGGTGGATTGAGGCACCTGGAGTACCTAGTGTTGCTTGTATTTTTGGAAATCCCGGAGTACCCGTGTGATCTTCCTATGGACCGCCACCCAGGCTCAAAGGGAACTGAGATTATTCATGCTAGAAACTTCCGTGTGCACCCACAAGCTATTATGGGCTCTAGCATAGTTGAGTAAGTTATGTGAAGCTCTTGAAGAGGTGGATCAGCAGGTAGTGGGATTGTAGGTTTGGTATGGTCTGCCCGAAGTAGAGAGTTAATGTTTCTGAAAGACTGTGTCTCGGTCATCCGTTTCTCAAACACCCTGTAGTGCGAGAAAACCAATGGAGGAGATCGAGTCTTGTGGGGAAAAGTGCGCAAACCTCTGTAGAGTGTATAAACTAATCATGGTTAGCCGTGTCCCCGGTTATGGACAATCTTGAGTATCTAGTACTTGGAGTATCTTAAGTATCTCATACTCTAAATTAATATTGTTGGGTTGTTAATTACTTTAATTGGGATTGAGTTGGAGGAACCTTCTCAATGATGTTTCAACTACAATGATAGTTAAATTAAAATATATTCCTTTGTTGTAGGGAAAAATTGGCTTTTCGCAAAACTATAACCATAGAGCTTTCCACCAGCCAAATATGCATGTAGTGATAGCATTATTCTGTTCTTCCTCTACTGTGTTATTTTGCCAGCATATTCCATGTGCTGACCCATTTTCGAGCTGCAATGTATTATGTTGCAGACTTTTCAAATGAGGAGTAAGGTTTGTTAGGTCGTTGTCGTGCAGCTCAGCTATGCCGTTGGAGTTGATGGACTCACTTTATCTTCCAAGCCTTCCGCTGTTATCGTATTAGATGGCGTTAAGCCATATTTATTGTAATAAGTTCTCTTTGGAGACATTCTATGTAATAAGTGTGTGATTGCTACTTTGTTATAAATCCTCGAGTACTGTGTGTGACAGAATTACCGATCCAGGGATGACACTGAAGCACAGAGACTTGACCATTTGAGGTCGGGTCGCTACAGAGAGACAACATACATCTCATCAAAATATCGAACGAATACCAAATTCACATGACTACTAATAGCAAGACTTCTCCCATGTCCTCAGGAACAAACATAACTACTCACAAAGCATATTCATGTTCATAATCAGAGGGGTATTAATATGCATATAGAATCTGAACATATGATCTTCCACCAAATAAACCAACTAGCATCAACTACAAGGAGTAATGAACACTACTAGCAACCCACAGGTACCAATCCCAGACTTGGAGACAAGAATTGGATACAAGAGATGAACTAGGGTTTGAGAGGAGATAGTGTTGGTGAAGATGTTGATGGAGATTGACCCCCTCCCGATGAGAGGATCGTTGTTATGACGATGGCGATGATTTTCCCCTCCCGGAGGGAAGTTTCCCCGGCAGAACAGCTCCGCCAGAGCCCTAGATTGGTTCCGCCAAGGTTCCGCCTCGTGGCGGCGGAGCCTCATCCCGAAAGTTGGCTTATTATTATTTTTCCTCATCGAAAGACTCCATATAGCATAAGATGGGCATCGGAGGGCCACCAGGGGGCCCACAAGGCAGGGGCGCAGGGGGGGCGCCCCCACCCTCGTGGGCAGGGTGTGGCCCCCCTCTGGTACTTCTTGCGCTCAGTATTTTTTATATATTCTGAAAATGACTTCCGTGAAGTTTCAGGACTTTTGGAGCTGTGCAGAATAGGTCTCTAATATTTGCTCCTTTTCCAGCCCAGAATCCCAGCTGCCGGCATTCTCCCTCTTTATGTAAACCTTGTAAAATAAGAGAGAATAGGCGTAAGTATTGTGACATAATGTGTAATAACAGCCCATAATGCAATAAATATCGATATAAAAGCATGATGCAAAATGGACGTATCATTAGATCATGAAAAGAATGATTTATGTGATGGTTACATTGTTGAATTCATTCATGATGCTACTGAAAATTATTATGAGGGAGGAATATATGCTCGTAGGAATTGCAATAATATCAAGTTTCCTCTCTATGTGCTTAAAATCTTGAAGTTATGCTTGTTTTGCTTTCCTATGCAAGTTGATTCTTGTTCCCACAAGTTGTTTGCTCACAAAATCCCTATGCATAGGAAGTGGGTTAGACTTAAATGTGCTAGTCATATTCTTCATGATGCTCTCTTTATGTTTCAATTCTTATCTTTTATGTGAGCATCATTGAAATCATCATGCCTAGCTAGGGGCGTTAAACGTTAGCGCTTGTTGGGAGGCAACCCAAATTTTATTTTTGTTCCTTGCTTTTTGTTTCTGTTTAGTAATAAATAATTCATCTAGCCTCTGTTTAGATGTGATTTTATGTTTTAATTAGTGTTTGTGCCAAGCATAACCTTTTGGAAGACTTGGGTGAAGTCTTTGCGGTCTTTCTATAAAAAACAGAAACTTTAGCGCTCACGAGTTTTGCTGCCATTTTTTACTGGAGAGTGTGATTAGGTTGATTCTTTTTGAAGATGATTAATAGACAAATTACTCACGTTCACCAATTTATTTCAGAATTTTTGGGGTTACAGAAGTATACGTTTGATACAGATTATTACATATGTTCTGTTTTTGACAGATTCTGTTTTCATTGTCTTGTTTGCTTATTTTGATGAATCTATGAGTAGTATCGGAGGGTATGAACCATAGAGAAGTTGGAATACAGTAGATATTACACCATTATGAATTTATAATTAGTTCAAAACAGTACCAAAAGTGGTGATTTATTTTCTTATACTAACGGAGCTTACGAGTTTTCTGTTGAGTTTTGTGTTGTGAAGTTTTCAAGTTTTGGGTAAAGATTCGATGGATTATGGAATAAGGAGTGGAAAGAGCCTAAGCTTGGGGATGCCCAAGGCACCCCAAGGTAATATTCAAGGACAACCAAGAGCCTAATCTTGGGGATGCCCCAGATGGCATCCCCTCTTTCGTCTTCATTCATCAGTAACTTTACTTGGAGCTATATTTTTATTCACCACATGATATGTGTTTTGCTTGGAGCGTCATTTTATTTTATTTTGTTTTGCTTGCTGTTTGAATATTTCCCAAGATCCAAAATTATTAAATGTTAGAGAGTCTTCACATAGTTGCATAATTATTCAACTACTCATTGATCTTCACTTATATCTTTCGGAGTAGTTTCTCATTTGCTCTAGTGCTTCACTTATATCCTTTTAGAGCACGGCGGTGGTTTTACTTTATAGAAATTATTGAATTCTCATGCTTCACTTATATTATTTTGAGAGTCTTTAGAATAGCATGGTAATTTTCTTTGGTTATGAATTTAGTCCTAATATGATGGGCATCCAAGAGGTATAATAAAAACTTTCATAAGAGTGCATTGAATACTATGAGAAGTTTGATACTTGATGATTGTTTTGAGATATAGAATGGTGATATTAGAGTTGTGCTAGTTGAGTAGTTGTGAATTTGAGATACTTGTGTTGAAGATTGCAAGTCCCGTAGCATGCACGTATGGTAACCGTTGTGTAACAAATTTGAAACATGAGGTGTTCTTTGATTGTCTTCCTTATGAGTGGCGGTCGGGGACGAGCGATGGTCTTTTCCTACCAATCTATCCCCCTAGGAGCATGCGCGTAGTGCTTGGTTTTTGATGACTTGTAGATTTTTGCAATAAGTATGTGAGTTCTTTATGACTAATGTTGAGTCCATGGATTATACGCACTCTCACCCTTCCATCATTGCTAGCCTCTTCGGTACCGTGCATTGCCCTTTCTCACCTCGAGAGTTGGTGCAAACTTCGCCGGTGCATCCAAACCCCGTGATATGATACGCTCTATCACACATAAACCTCCTTATATCCTCAAAACAGCCACCATACCTACCTATTATGGCATTTCCATAGTCATTCTGAGGTATATTGCCATGCAACTTTCCACCGTTCTGTTCATCATGACACACATCATCATTGTCATATTGCCTTGCATGATCATGTAGTTGACATCGTATTTGTGGCAAAGCCACCATGCATAACTTATCATACATGTCACTCTTGATTCATTGCCTATCCCGGTACAGCGCCGGAGGCATTCGTATAGAGTCATACTTTGTTCTAGTATCGAGTTGTAATCATTGAGTTGTAAATAAATAGAAGTGTGATGATCATCATTAATAGAGCATTGTCCCAAATAAAAAAAAGAGAAAGGCCAAAAAAAGAGAAAAAAGAAAGGTCAAATAAAAAATAAAAATAAAAGGGGCAATGCTACTATCCTTTTTACCACACTTGTGCTTCAAAGTAGCACCATGGTTTTCATGATAGAGAGTCTCTTATTCTATCACTTTCATATACTAGTGGGAATTTTCATTGTAGAACTTGGCTTGTATATTCCAACAATGGGCTTCCTCAAATGCCCTAGGTCTTCGTGAGCAAGCAAGTTGGATGCACACCCACTTAGTTTCTTTTGTTGAGACTTAATACATTTATAGCTCTAGTGCATCCATTGCATGGCAATCCCTACTCCTCGCATTGACATCAATTGATGGGAATCTCCCTATAGCCTGTTGATTAGTCGCGTCGATGTGAGACTTTCTCCTTTTTTGTCTTCTCCACATAACCCCCATCATTATATTCTATTCCACCCATAGTGCTATGTCCATGGCTCACTCTCATGTATTGCGTGAAGGTTAAAAAAAGTTTGAGATTACTAAAGTATGAAAAAATTGCTTGGCTTGTCATCGGGGTTGTGCATGATGAGAATACGTTGTGTGGTGAAGATGGAGCATAGCCAGACTATATGATTTTCTAGGGATAACTTTATTTGGCCATGTTATTTTGAAGAGACATAATTGCTTGGTTAGTATGCTTGAAGTATTATTATTTTTATGTCAGTATTAAACTTTTATCTTGAATCTTATGGATCTGAATATTCTTGCCACAATAGAGAGAATTACATGGATAAATATGTTAGGTAGCATTCCACATCAAAAATTCTGTTTTTATCATTTACCTACTCGAGGACGAGCAGGAATTAAGCTTGGGGATGCCTGATACGTCCCCAATGTATCTATAATTTTTTATTGTTTCATGCTACTATATTATCAACCTTGGATGTTTTATATGCATTTATATGCTATTCTATATGATTTTTGGGACTAACCTATTAACCTAGAGCCCAGTGCCAGTTTTTGTTTTTTCCTTGTTTTAGATTATCGCAGAAAAGGAAAACCAAACGGAGTCCAATTAACCTGAAATTTCACGGAGATCATTTTTGGACCAGAAGTAGCCCACGGAGTACCGGAGGTGGGCCAGAAGAGTCCCGAGGCCACCACGAGAGTGGGGGCGCGCCCTACCCCCCTAGGCACGCCCCCTGCCTCGTGGCCGCCTCGGGGACCCCCCTGACTTGTTCCCGACTCCAACACCTCTTATATATACAGAAACCTCCAGAAAATAACCTAGATCAGGAGTTCCACCGCCATAAGCCTCCGTAGCCACCGAAAACCAATCTAGACCCGTTCCGGCACCCTGCCGGAGGGGGGAATCCCTCTCCGGTGGCCATCTTCATCATCCCGGCGCTCTCCATGATGAGGAGGGAGTAGTTCTCCCTCGGGGCTGAGGGTATGTACCAGTAGCTACATGTTTGATCTCTCTCTCTCTCGTGTTCTTGATTTGGCATGATCTTGATGTATCACGAGCTTTGCTATTATAGTTGGATCTTATGATGTTTCTCCCCCTCTACTCTCTTGTGATGGATTGAGTTTTCCCTTTGAAGTTATCTTATCGGATTGAGTCTTTAAGGATTTGAAAACACTTGATGTATGTCTTGGATGTACTTATCTGTGGTGACAATGGGATATCACGTGAGGTGCCGATATTACCAGTGCAGGTGACGCAATCTAGCTCAAGTGGGAGCTCGATGAAGATCTTGTTCGTTGTGTTGTTTTGTTCCCTATTGATTAGTAGTGGAGCCCAGTTGGGACGATCGGGGATCTAGCAATTGGGGTTTTCTTCTTTTATTTGGTTCCATAGTCGGACCTTGATTGTATTCTGGATGATGTATGTTTAACTTGTATTTGTGTGAAGTGGCGATTGTAAGCCAACTCTTTATCCCTTTCTTATTCAGTACATGGGATTGTGTGAAGATTACCCCACTTGCGACTAAACCACCATGCGGTTATGCCTCTAAGTCATGCCTCGACACGTGGGAGATATAGCCGCATCGTGGGTGTTACAAGTTGGTAATCAGAGCCATCCCCGACTTAGGAGCCCCCTGCTTGATCGAATCGCTGACGTTGTTGAGTCTAGAAAAAATGTTTTGAGTCTTAGGATTATATATATCGGAGAGTAGGATTCTTTTTACTCCTCAGTCCCTTCGTCGCTCTGGTGAGGCCTCCTGACGTAGATTTGACTCTTCTCTTCTTTCTCCAAATATCACTGAAAAAAGAAAATTATTAGATCTTATCTCAGCGATTTAGTTTAGATTTTGTGTATTATAATTTCTGTGCTACTTTGTTCTCGTGAGACACAGAAGACGTATTCCTCATTGTATCTTGTGCCTGTGATGTCATACCTCTCAGCCTCATTACGGGTTCAGTGTGTGTCTGAACGAGTCGATCAGTTTCCTCATGTCGAGGTTTGTCTCGAGGTTCTGTCATTCACCGAACTTTATCTGTCTGCCTATTTTTCTGGGATAAAACTATCCTGCAGTTCATCCAGACATTCAAGTCTTAATCTCAGTGACTTAGATTTTAGTTGGTTGTGAGAACTCAGACAGGCCACGCACGGTGAAACCTGCGCCAGGAATATGAGATGTTTCGAGCTAGTATACATGGGATATTCCCCATCATCGATTCAGTCGTGCCATCTATAACGGAGTATAGCTACTGCTATTCCTTCTTAAAGGTTCCGCAGCTAAACTAATGAGATGTTATGGAAGATATCTGTTCTAATATGTTGTGTGTAGCTTGTGCTCGATTATTGCTGAGTACGACACACTTTTGCTCGATGGGTTGTTTCCAGTGAAATTTCTGGAGATTGGTTTTATCTTTGCTAGTTGTGGCGTAGACGCATATTATGCTTCCCCTTATCCCCAAACACCTGATTGCTAACCCAAAGTTTCGGGTTTGTTTCTCCAGTCGCGGATGTCACGGTAGCCCTAGGATATTCTTTTTGATGAACTATATGACCCAGACGGATATATAGTGTCATCATTTTGGATATAATGTTTCTCGGTTCGATGTTTGATCCTACGTAGTCTAGGTAACCATCAATATAGGAAGCATCTTTTTGTTATTTGTTTTGTGAACCACTAGTCTTTCGAGTATAGATCTCTCAAGAGGTGCACATTGGGGCTTGCTAGAATTCCTATGGAGGCCGGCGGATCGATTCTGATCCTGATGACTGTCGCCTACTTTGAAGACCTATGTCAATGATTTGAACCCAAGATGCTTAGAGGAACGATCGACTCTCCGTGTGGGGCGTCCACACTCCGACAAAAACTGAAAGTCGGTTACAATCTCCCACTGTGCAGTATTTCTGCATCTTATCCTCTAGCAAGCATATGCCGTATGTTAGAGGCTTGTTTGTGTTCTTGAGAATGTGGTAGTGCGACTCTGTTCAAAGTCAATGTTGATTCCATAACCATTGATTTTTCTTATCTTACTGTGGTTTCTTGCTTATTACTTTTCCTAATATCTCTAGTTACTACACCTATGATAATCAGTTGTCATGTCGATTCTAGTACTCCAGTAATTAGATACCCGTTCGTTGCTAAGTGTTAGTAACTCGAAATAAAAGCTATGGAATAAACGAGACTAGCTAAAGGTGAGATGACGATATGTGTTGGAAGTATTTCCAAGGTTGATCAAATATCGTACGCTCCCTCTACCATCGAGATTGGTGTTTGCGTTGAGCATAGACATGATTGGATTATGTCTATCGCAATACGGTTATTCATTTAAGAGAATAATGGTTACTCTGTTTATTTGAATAATACCTTCAATGGTCTTACACCTAAAATGAATGGTTTATTGAATCTCGATCGTAGTGATACACATGTTCATGCCAAAAGATATAAGATAGTAATGATAGTACCACCTACTTGTGGCACTGCCACGTAAGTCATATCGGTATAACGCATGAAGAAGCTCCATGTTGATGGATCTTTGGGCTCACTCGTTTTTGAAAAGTTTGAGACATGCGAACCATGTCTATTGGTGTATATGCATGAAGAAACTCCATGCAAATGGACCGTTTGGACTCACTTGATTTTGAATCACTTGAGACATGCAAATCATACCACATGGGCAAGATGACTGAAAGCCTCGTTTTCAGTAAAATGGAACTAGAAAGCAACTTGTTGGAAGTAATACATTTTGATGTGTGCAGTCCAATGAGTGCTGAGGTGTAGTGGATATCGTTATGTTCTTACTTCACAGATGATTTGAGTAGATGTTGAGTATATTTACTTGATGAATCACGAGTCTGAATTATTGAAAGGTTCAAGTAATTTCAGGGTGAAGTTGAAAGATCATCGTGACAAGAGGATAAATCTATGATATGATCATAGAGATGAATATCTGAATTACGAGTTTGGCACAGAATTAAGACATTGTGGAAATTGTTTCACAACTAATACAGCCTGGAACACCATAGTGTATGGTGTGTCCGAACATCATAACTGCACCCTATTGGATATGATGCATACCATGATGTCTCTTATCGAATTACCACGATAGTTTATGGGTTAGGCATTAGAGACAACCACATTCACTTTAAATAGGGCACCACGTAATTCCGATGAGTGACACCGTATGAACTATGGTTTAGAGAAACCTAAGCTGTCATTTCTTAAAAGTTTGGGGCTGCGACGCTTATGTGAAAAAGTTTCAGGCTGATAAGCTCGAACCCAAAGCGGATAAATGCATCTTCATAGGACACCCAAAAACAGTTGGGTATACCTCCTGTCTCAGATCCGAAAGCAATAAGGGATTGTTTCTAGAATCGGGTCCTTTCTCGAGGAAAAGTTTCTCTCGAAAGAATTGAGTGGGAGGATGGTGGAGACTTGATGAGGTTATTGAACCGTCTCTTCAACTAGTGTGTGGCAGGGCACAGGAGTTGTTCCTGTGGCACCTACACCAATTGAAGTGGAAGCTTATGATAGTGATCATGAAACTTCAGATCAAGTCACTACCAAACCTCGTAGGATGACAAGGATGCATACTACTTCAGAGTGGTACGTAATCCTGTCTTGGAAGTCATGTTGCTAGACAACAATGAACCTACGAGCTATGGAGAAGCGATGGTGGGCCCGGATTCCGATAAATGGCTCGAGGCCATAAATCCGAGAGAGGATCCATATGAAAACAAAGTGTAGACTTTGGAAGAACTACTTGATGGTCGTAAGGCTGTTAGGTACATATGGATTTTAAAAGGAAGACGGACAATGATGGTAATATCACCATTAAGAAAGCTCGACTTGTCGTTAAGATGTTTTCCGACAAGTTCAAGGAGTTGACTACGATGAGACTTTCTCACTCGTAGCGATGCTAAGAGTCTGTTGGAATTATATTAGCAATTACTGCATTATTTATGAAATCTTGCAGATAGGATGTCAAACATTGTTTCCTCGACGATTTTTGAGGAAAGGTTGTATGTGCAACCGGAAGTTTTGTTAATCT